>NW_021614971.1:0-1083 GCF_004785775.1 Grammomys surdaster
CAGAGGGGCACGAGCTGGGGTGGGGGAGGGGCATAATGGGGGAAAAACTTTTCTTGGCGCCGAGGCGGGAGGCTCGGTGCCTGCCGAGGGCTAGGCGTCCTCGGGCCCGCGAGGCGCTGCGCAGCGGCCCGCGCCCACTTCCTGGCTCGCCGTGCCCCGCGCCCGCAGCTTTGCACCAGGAGGACCCGCCGCCCGGGCACGGAACCGCGGGCGCGGAGTGGAGAGAGGCCGCGAGAGGCGAGGTTGCGGACGCCGAGCGAGGCCGGTGCCTCCGGGCTCAGCCGGTGCACGAGCTGCGCGGGTCCCCTCGGCGGCGCCAGAGCGCTTTGCTGGCTGCCGGCTGCAGTGGCCGCGGCGGCTGGAGGGGGCCGCGCTCGCTGTGGCGCGGGGCCGACTTAACCCTTTGCTGGCCCTCCGGGGGCTGGGGAGGGGGTGAGCAGAGGTGGCCGCGAGCACCGACGGACACATCGGGAGCGCGGGCGACTCGGCTACCCGGGCCACCCCTAGACATCGCGGGCCCCGATCCCCACCCCCAACAGTTTACCTGTTGGTCCCTAGCTAGTGGCTAGGCAGGGGCAGGCGGCCGGGACGCCCTGGCTGCCGCAGCCTCCATAGCTCCGATAGGGTTGGGGAATTGGATTTGCCGCGAAGTTTGCGGCTGCCTCGGGGCGACGCTCGCTGTCGCCGGCTTTCTCGCCCCCACGGCCCGGGAGCGCGAGCTCCCGAGTTGGCGGACGGCGGCGCGGCGGCCGCACTGAGCATGCCCAGCTTGGCGGCCGGACTGCGGAGGAGTTGGCTGCGAGCGCCTCGAGCGCTCCCATCTGCCTCTCCGGGTTTTTGCAGCAGCAGAGCTCGCAGTCCATGGGCCCTGCGTCCCAGCTGGCTGCAGGGTTAACCTGGCTATGGAACCAGCACCAAGGAGGGACCCTGGGCCTCGTGCTGCGCCCTCCGCCTCGACCCCTCCTGTGGTCGCCATCCCGGCAGCCTAGGCGAAACCTCACCTGCTCGCATCACAGGGATGGGAACCGCGGGGAGGGGGCGATCCGTTCGGGGGATCTGGTCAATCAACCTGCAGGCGCCCCT
>NW_021614972.1:0-1725 GCF_004785775.1 Grammomys surdaster
CATCCTCACAGCATCACCACAAGCATTCTCACAGCATCAGCATGTCACCACCTTCACCACTCTCACAACCCTCACAATCCCAAAACACAAAACAAACACACAGAGTGGGTATTATGTTCCCAGCAGATGCAGAACAAATTGGCCATTATTTAAGCAACTTTAACATCAAGTTTGAGGAAGACAGTTCTGGTATTTTCTAATAGACAATGCTAAAGTAACACAAAGAAGTAATCCTATAAATTAACTAGAGGGTCCTTCACATTCCTGTAGCTTTCATTTGGTGTGATAGTCAATCTTTTCTTGGTGTGGGAGGAGTGAAAAACTACCATCCATGGCTTGTGTTTTATAGATTTAAAGTATTTAATCTGAGACATTCACTGGAATATTTTAAACATTTCAGCTTTGCTAAGTATCTGCCTCCCTAGATTAAGCAACACAGTTTAGAAGACTGATGTTTTTCTTGTTCACAGTATGGGACTAGGCCCAGAAACATGACCATGCAGCATGTTTTCACAGAAGATGTTTTAGTAAAGAGGTTCTACAAATGTTCTTCACTATCACTAGGCTTAAATCCCATTAAAACCACTGTATCAAAAGATCAGTATGGAGGTGTGCATGCATGTACATGTATGCACATGTGTGTACATATACATGCTAAGCCCAAACATCGTCCTCGGGTGCTGTCCTTACACCTATCTGCCTTGTTTTATCTGGCTCTCTCTGGCCTGGAGCTCACTGACACAGCTGGGCTGGCTAGGGAGCAGTGCCCACGGCTCTCCCACGGCTCTCCCTGTCTCCACCTAACCAGTCTGGAGTAACAAGCTAAAACCAAGAGAGACTCTCATGCTTGAGCAGCACAGCATGCCTGTGTCAAATGAACGGTCTCCATAGCCTGTCCAGTATCCTAACTACGGCAACTGCATACCTGAGAATTCATGTAATTATGTAGAAGCGGATGATAAAGGGGGTGAATTTCATTATAACTAAGGTATAACCTTAAAAAAGAAAAAGAAAATCCAGGCATGGTGGTACAGGCCCTTAATCCCAACACTTGGGGAGGCAGAGGCAGGTAGAACTCTGTAAGCTCGAGGTCAGTCTAGTCTATAAGGTGAGTTTCTGGACAGCAAGGGCTACAAGAAGAGACCCTGGTTCAACCACATACAAGCAACAATCAAAATAAACAACAACAAAAATAAATTAAAAATAAATGAAGAAATGTCTGTTTGAGGGGCAATATTTTATAAAATTAACAACTTACTGTTTCATGAAGACTCTGTGTAAAAGCATATGACCAACTTTTTTTCTGAGTTCCGGGTGGTAAGTCACTATGATACAGCAAGGTACAATGACTTACAGGATCACCTGGTGTACCACTATTCATCAATGCAGGCATCAACACAGTGAGAGGTTAAAAACATAATACTGTTATGAAAAGACTCTAAGTAACAAACGGACACTCCTGTGGCTCATCTTAAGAGCCCCCATGGTCCCAGATCAGACTTTCAGGACTGTATAGTCTTAGGGCTGGAAAGATGGCTCCATAGTGGAGAGAGCTTGCTGCTCATCCAGAGGATCTCAGCTTGGTTCCTAACACGCACACTGGGTTCCAGAGATCAGCACTCTCTTTTGACCTCTTCATGCACTTGAATACATGGGGCATACATACAGCAGACAAACATACCCATGAATCAAAGTAAGGAGGAGGGAAAGGGGGAGGGAGAGGGA
>NW_021614973.1:0-1510 GCF_004785775.1 Grammomys surdaster
AGGAGGATAAGATCAATATAATGTCCTTACTAGAGGTTTTATTTGAGTCTTTCAAATATTTATTTTATTTGCAATCACTTCATTTAAAGAAAAGGTCCTTGAAATGTTGTATTTGTTAGCTTATTTACAAAATTTATGCAATATTTTCATTCAGAAGAACTGTTCAACTCTAGTTGTTCATCCTTTAGGGTCTGGGGCAAACCAAAACATTGGGACAATTAGAATTTGAAAGAAAGCCAGGGGCCTTTCACACTGGCTACTATGGAGGGCAAAGGAATGTGGATCTAACTTTTCCCTCAACACAACTGGGTGCTGCTCCAGCTGGTAGCAGTTTTGGAATGGGTTTTAGGAGGGTAAACTCAGGTTTGCTGAGGTGACAAGGGACAGAAGTGTAGAGACTGAAAGTTCATCTCAAGACGGGAAGGAGCTGGCAGGAGACAGGACGATGCTAAATCCTCACACCTCCTATGATTCATCTTCACATTGACTCACCTACAGCCCACAGATGTACACATCAGGACCAGTATAAGAATTTTGAGATGGTGACTACAGCTTTGAGCTGTTAGTGTTGGGCCTTTCTCTGGATGGGGTCCTATACAGCTAGCTGCACTGGTCACATGCCCCTGAAGCCAGACTTGACTCTGGAAACTGGAATTTTTGCATTTCTGGAATTTATTCAGAGCTTAGCAGGTTTTATCTGTCTAAACCCAAATCATGCAGATGATATTTATAGAGTCTACCAGAGTGCATCTCCAGTTCTGGACCTAGATCAGCATCAGCAGCAACAGGACATGAGAACTCACTGGGAACAGATTCTTGTTCTCCTTGTCCCCAGTGAGAGCAGGGGTTTCTAGGTGTGGAATCTAGAAGCCTGTAGTTCCAACCTCTCCCAGTGCTCCTGTGCTCTGCCTTTTTGTGGTGCTGGGACTTGAACCCATGCTCTTGTGCATACAAGACTAGCTCTATCCATTGAGCTACATCCCTTGCCTCTCTTATAAAGGATCTAAAGTGTTCCATGTTTGAGAGTCAAGTGGTGAAATGGTTCTAAACTTTCTGTAGATTTAGAGTAACTTTATACAGAAGTTTCCTGTGAATCATAAGCTCTTCTTTTAGAATTCCTAACAAGTATTTGAGGTGACAGTGACATAGAATTATGGGCTACATAGGTATTCACTACTTATGTTCATTTTCTGCTAATGAGGAAAATCTTTTTACAGCAGATTTGTGTCTGGTGAAATGTTGCTTTCTGTAATGCTAGTATTGGGAGGCTGCTGTAGGAAGCTTGTCATGATTCTGAGGGCAGCATGGCCTACATAACAAGTACTAGACCTGTTAGGGGCACCTGACTATACCTAAACACTAAACACAAACCCAAAGCAAACCAGAAAACACACACACACACACACACACACACACACACACACACACACACACGAAAGCTCAGATTCTTCAAAAACCCTAAACTTTATATATGTGCTCCTAATAGCTGCTAAAAGATACTAGGAATACT
>NW_021614974.1:0-2169 GCF_004785775.1 Grammomys surdaster
AGAAGAAGGGTGGGAAGTAGGGAGGATACTAGAGAAGGAAGAGAATGAAGGAAAGAAGGAAGGGGGAGGGAAGGAGGAG
This sequence comes from Grammomys surdaster, assembly GCF_004785775.1. NCBI lineage: Eukaryota > Metazoa > Chordata > Mammalia > Rodentia > Muridae > Grammomys > Grammomys surdaster. The sequence continues at coordinate 80 of NW_021614974.1, forward strand.
GGAGGGAGGAAGACAGGGTTAGAGGAAAGGGAACAGGGAAGGAAGAAAAGAAAGAAGGAAGGGAGGGAGAAAGGAAGAGAGGGAGAGAGGAAGGGAGCGAAAGAGGGAGGGAGGGACAGAGTTTGGAAGGAACCATAGTGTTCATGGAAGGTTTTGACTTAAATCAATTATATACCAGAGGTAGAATTATTCTAATGGTACAGAGCTAAAGGGCCAACCAATTTCAAGGTATTGTAGGACATTATTTAGTAATTTATATGTACTGTAGAAGTATCACTCCTCATGTAACAGGAATGGAGAGTTCTCCACAGAAAGACCTCACTGCAGGGTGTCAGCACTTAGCTCAAAGGGTAGAGAAGGTTCAGCCATATAAGAGGCTGCTCTTCCCTGGCATTTTCAATAAATTGGTAGGTTATAGTAAAATAGAAGTATTCCTGATACAAACCCTTAGAATTATTAAATAGAAAGATCTACTTGTAGATATTTAGATTGGAATGCCAATCGTACAAAGTAGACACCTGCGGACAGCAGAAGGAGACCAGACTTCAATCCTAAGCCTGAGTGCTTTGCCCACTGTACAGATGAGCAGTGTTGGGTACCTGGGTTGGAATTCCTGAGAACATATCCTAGGGAAGCCTGTCTCAGCAGGAAGTGGAACTCAGGTAGAGTCTTTCCCAAGGCTCCAAAAGGATAAAACACAGTTCACCTGAGAAATCAAATGTAAAATTTCTAACCACCCTAGATTGAAGGCAGAAATCAAATAACAACAACACAGAGGATTCTGGGATTGAAACTCAGGCCTGGGCCTTTGGATTGATCAACTTGTCAAGTGGAGGAATAATGTTGATTAATCATGTTGGACTAACAATAACCTTATCTGTTCAAACAAAAATACTAAAAGTTCATTTGTTCAATCTTGATTATACATAATTTGTACTAAAAAATATAAAGATGAAAATAAAACACTTAATAAAACCCAACAAAACAAAACACCCTCCAGTAATAAGTCAGCTCACAGCAGATAGAGTAACAGTATTTAAAAACTGTAATAAAGTTTCAAAGTAATAAGGGATTGACTGCAGATAGCGTTGGAAAAAAGTGAGATGCTGATTCTAAAATTCATATGGGTATGCATGAGACTTACCAAGAGCAAAGACAAGATCAAAGTTAGCTGCGTGGGGTGGTAGCTCACACTGCAATCTTAGGTCCCATGGAGGTTGAAGCAGGAGGGTCATGAAGAATTGTAGGCAAGGCTCAATGACATAGAGATCCAGCCAATGATAGCTGCAAGGAAAGACCTTGTCTCGCAAGACACACAATTATCCAAAAAGATCAAAGTTAGGGTCATGGTCTTTAATGTGAGAAAATGAAAATTTTATAAAAGGAATTCATCAAAAATACATATATGTCTTTGTGTGTATGTGTGTGTGTATGTGTATATGTGTGCACACACATATATGAGTTGTTAAAGGGACATATGAGTAGTAACAAATAACCACTGGAAGTTCTGAAAATTATAAAACACATATATATTCATGCTAATGCTTTAGTTAAGCATAAAGAGAACTCTGCATGTATAACTATATACAACTCAGTATGCATATGAATATATATATATATACATATATATATATATATAATATATAACATTATATAACGTGTATAAAATAATGTCCCTTAATTTTACTATGCTTAAATAGAGATTAGAACAATTATGTATTAATAAAACTCCCTTAAAGAAAACAAAATTCGGATTTTTCTTTATGCTTAATGTTTTTACAGCTAGGACATTTAAATTATGATGAAATTTACTTTTAATTCTTTTGTAAGAAGTAATTGGCAAGAATGATGGGGCAGTGCTTATTTATATGTCATGGGAAGGGCATCATGGGAAGGGTGTCATGAGAGGGCATCATGGGAAGGGCATCATGGGAGGGATGTCATGGGAAGGGTGTCATGGGAAGGGTGTCATGGGAAGAGTGTCATGGGAAGAGTGTCATGGGAAGGGCGTCATGGGAAGGGCATCATGGGAATGGTGTCATGGGAAGGGCATCATGGGAAGGGCATCATGGGAAGGGCATCATGGGAAG
>NW_021614975.1:0-3642 GCF_004785775.1 Grammomys surdaster
GAAGTGGGGGAAAGAGCCTGAACTAGAAATAGCAGAGACAAGCAACCTAAGAGCAGTGTTTTTTGGACTTCTCCTCAAAGGTATGCCCAGCATTTCCTGGGTAGTTCTGTGGCATTTCCTGGCCGTGCTTTACAAGTTTGTTTTGGCACCAAGCACGTCCTTTACACTTTCCAGTGGCTCTGAAGCCCTGGGGCTCTTCTCTCCACTTTAGCACATGGCCCGGGCCCTGGCCTACTTTTTACCTTAGCTGCCACCATCAACACCATGTCTTAGACGCTCTCTGCCTTTTATGTTGATACAGGCGTCTTTACTGTCCTGTCTAAAGATTGTCAGTACAGGTCACTTTGGAAAGCCTGGGGAAGAACAAGAATGGCAAATAACCTAAAATCTAACATTGATGGCATCCTCCTAAAAGATTCAGACCTTTCCATGTACGTCTTATTTCTACTCTGGGGGGCAGGCGGGGTAGTCAAATGAGTAGGTACTATTTTTGTAACTGGGGTGTCCTTATTTCCTTAAGATGATGAGATATTAGAAGTTAAGAAGCAATCTCTTGAGGGCACATAGTTGTGAGTAAAAGGAGCTTTAAAAACATAATATCGCCCATCTCAGGATGGATCCAAATGGACAACCCAAACCCTGCTGAGGTCGTTGTTAAGGCCGCAGTTGCTCACCTAAGTGGAGTTTGGACATGAGTTCCTGTGTCAGTTCCCTTACATGTTGCTGTAACAAACTGCCAGACAAATGCAACTTAAGGACTTAAGACTTAATTCGGTTCACAGTGTGAAGGTAGAGTTGATCATTGAAACAGGATCATGAGGCAACTGGTCACATTGCATCCACAGTCAGGAGTCCTCTACCCTGGGATTCTACAGTACATCAGTTATTTGGTAGCAAACTCCCATGCTCACAGAAGGGTGTAGATGTGGGGAAAGCTTCTGGGAGACACTGTCTGCTACGTGCCTTTCTTCCTAAGAAGCAAGAGGCATGTCCACTCTATAGTCCTTGGGAGTTCATTATTTTCAAAGCCGGATCTGTGTAAACATCAAATCACTTACAAGACATGGCAGGCCTTCCCAGTGATGAAATCAGCCACGACTTCTTCGTTTCCACAATCACCCAGATGAGTCCTGAAGTGTGGGTCTCTAGCTGCTGGAGAATAAGAAACAGAGTCAAGCTCTCCCCTATCTCCAATCGTATGTGACAGCTCCTGCTCAGTCTAAGTGACAAGAAACATGTCAAGCTAAAAATATTCTAAGCAGATGCAAATCTTGGAGATGTAAGAGCAACACACCCAGGCTGGCTGTTTGTTCCATTTGAGGGCCTATGGTGAACCAGTAATCCAGGCAACCACAGTACCCTCTGCACATGATTTGTTCCTTAATCTTATGTCTGACTCTCCTAGAGATGGTTTTGTTAAGAACAATTCAGTGTCAACCAAGCATCAGATTTTCTGGTAGAGCAGGTAAGAAGACATTAAATAATGTGCCAAGATAGTATCCTATCACATCATTCAGATACTTGTATATTTAGCTCTTTCCTTTGGTACCCCAAGCTATTGTCACGAGCATGACTCTGTCTCCTGTTTGAATAATTGTTTGCCCCAAAGAATCGGCAGGACAAGTGAGCCTCCATTTGATCAAAGAAAACCTGCGGGAGACAGGCAATGTTGGAATCTCTGCTTGCATTGAAACAGAGGATGTGGAGACCTGAGGTTTAGACCATGTAGAAGTTTGACCCTTATTCTCTTGGCTTATGTACGGAGACAGAAATGAATTCCTATCTTTTACACAGTAACAGCTAAAGCTGCTACTATATTTCACTAGATGCATCTGATACTTTGGGCACAACATCCAATCATAGCTACTTGAATTTAATATGGTTCATCATCAAAGTTTCAGGAAGCTGTCTTTATATCAAGCCAGCAGGGCCCCATAATGCAATGAAATGTGGAAGTTTCTCTTTGCATGGGCCGACATGAAATTTTCTATCTCTCCTTTTCATCTCAGAAGCTTCTTGAAATTGAGTGAAATTTCAGTTGGAGAAGCAAAATCACCCTGGGCCTAGGTCTCTTCAACATTTGTGTAATCAGGTTGATTAGAAAAGGCAAGGAATGACCAAGAACTCAAAAGTTTATCCAAATGGATCTAGTGTTTCAGTTGAGAACAGGCATTTGAATTGAGGTAACAAACCTAACCTTAGGCACATGTCTCTGAGGCGGTCCACCTGAGGAGATTCTTAATGGAGAGGCCAGTTGTAGCCAATTGGAGTTAAAACCATTAATGAATCTATACACTTCTATTGGAGAAAGTCTGGATTCTTTAGCAAGGCATGACAGAGTTTAACTTCTAGGTTTGTTATTTATAAGCCTGACTACAATTCTGTAACTCTCCAGTTCTTCATCTTTAAAATGGGTATGAGTTGTGCCTAGAAGACAGGAGAGGTATAAGGCCATTGTCACACACAATGACAATGACAATCTCCAATATATGCGCATAGGTGCATATTGTTCAGTGACTGGTGAATGCCTGGAGAGTTTCTTTACTGTTGCCAGTGGCAACACTAGGTGAGGAAGTGATCATCCAATCTTTTCTGACCCAGATCGTACACCTCTCGTCTTTGAGTGTGAAGGACTATTCCAGTAAGACTAGTGACATCTTGGGCTGCATCAGTGCAAGCCAGCCCTCAGCCACACTGCATTCCCTGAACTGGGTCCTGCCTATGAGTCACACACATTCTCTCTGCAGACGCCACAGGGAATCACTTTTCCCGTCCTGAAGAACCAGACATGCCCCAGTGTGGTGATGGAAAGAAATGATGAATGTAAATGATCTAACCAGACTTGTTTCCACCAAGGTTTAACCCCTGGCTTGCTTTCTTCCACAGTGACTGGCACTGTCCTGTAGCAACCATTGAGGGAGGACATTGTAGGGTGCTCTGTAACCCATTTGGCTGGCTTATAGACAGAGACACAGGACATCCATCTTTATTTGGGGGCACTAGATGATCTGTCATAAGTACAGGGTATCTAGATTTGGGGGTAAGGACAATTGACTTGTAGTCTATTCTCCTAACCCAGCCACAGGGGTCTTCTCTCTGACATGAAATGGTGATCCCAGCCCTCTTGTCCCTCTGGGTGTAATGTCTACAGTTCCAGGTGATGGTCTGAACAGGAGAGTATGCCTCCCACCTTTCTCCAACAGCCTTGACGTTACACTTGATTTCCACCATCCCTGTGGCCAGTGAGATAAGCCCTGAGCTATTAGCTCTTCCCACATGTTCTCAGCTCATCCCTATGAAGCTGCAGTGATGTCATTCTGATATGCTATGTCATAGACTGAGAGTCCAAGAGGTTAGGATGATGTATCAGGGAGGTCACATACTGTCTTAGCTTTCCATGACTGATAAAACACCATGGCCAAAAACAACTTGGGGAGGGATGGATTTATTTCATCTTATGGTTTGTAGCTTATGATCCAGAGAAGGGCAGGGAAGGAACTTCGGATAGAAACCTGGAGGTAGGAACTGAAACAGAGGACATGGGAGGGCTGCTTCTCACTGTCTTGCTTGTCATGGCTCACTTAGTCTCTTATACAGCCCAGGACTACTTGCCTGGGACTGGCTCCACCCACAATGGTCTGG
>NW_021614976.1:0-1488 GCF_004785775.1 Grammomys surdaster
CAACAACAACAACAACAACCCTACAAAAAGTAAAAGCTTGCCTTGCCCATTTTATTGCAGAATTTGATTAGTTTGACATCCAGATGTTGCTCTCACTGAAGATATCAGAAGACATTTCTACCACATTAAATGTCTTTAAACTTTGTCATTGGATTCTATTCAGCTCTTACACATCTTTGTTTCTTGATTCAAGTCTCTGTGTTCTTAGTTCTCTGAAATGCCCTACACCAAAGCTGCAAACCTTCTCAGGTCAAAGGTTTTCCAAATTCTTCAACCTCATTAGGACAGATTCTGGAAAATTTGTGGTTTAGGCTCATTCCCAATTTAATTGTATAATACTTAATATTTCACTTTTCTTGGAAATCTAGTATCTAAAATTATTCAATATAGCAACTCTGGAATCTTAGTCATTTTGAAAACAATTCTATATTGCTGATTATCACATTTATGTAAATGACTTTTGCATGTATACATCCTTTCGAAGGAAGAAACGAATGATGATAAATTATTAAATCTTTTGTCAAAATGTTTCAAAATTCTGTTCTTGTTTACTAGATATTTTAGTTGAAACACTTTCTTAGAAAAGAAATTCCTTATGAAGAAAGCATTGAGTTCTTCTTTTATCTATAGATTAAGAAGTTTATGCATTTTTTATTCCTTTAATTTTAGGTGCCAATGTTTTACATCTTGGTTATATTCCATGAAGAAGATTCATAACATGAGGAATATTTATTCTTTGATTCTTTTAATAAAAGTGAGTAACTGCTCAAAAATGGTTGTAAGATAATGGTAGAAGTTTAAGTTGTGCTAAAGAATGGATAATGATATATTGAAAAACACAGAAGTGCATTATCATCATTCTTTTACTATAATGAAATACCTGACATGGGCTATTTATGGAGTAGGAATGGTTTTTTTAAACCTCTGAAATATAGAGATTGAAAGTCCAAGATCAGAAAGCCCCATGGACTTGGCCTCTCTTGTAGGTGACCTATGGTGAACCATCAGAGTGGTACATGCATAATAAAATGGTCACCTTGTGAACTAGAACAGAGGGCACACATCTCATTCTCCTTTGAAGTCAACCTTAAATAACATAAGCCCCTCTCATAAAGTTCTACTAAGTGGTCCAAACATTCCCTGCCCCACCCCTGCCTCCTGAGATCTACTCCTTTATATATGTACTTTTGGAGAACAAACAAACAAATAAAGCAATAACAGTATGCAGCTGGAGCATAACAGGGACCCAACACTTGTCTGTTGACAACACCATTTTCTAATGTAGAAAATTTAGACCTACACAGTTGAACACTTTTGAATAATACTTATTCTTTATTTCCAAGAATTTCATATATGTATACAATGAAATACAGCTCTATCCATCCCTCATTTCCCTCCTCCAACTTTCCATAAATTACCTGACAATATTTTCTCCCTCACACCTTCATGATATGCTCTCTCTCTCTCTCTCTCTCTCTCTCTCTCTCT
>NW_021614977.1:0-1898 GCF_004785775.1 Grammomys surdaster
AAATAAAAATAAAATGAAATAAAAAAATGAAAATAAAATAAGAATAAAACAAAACAAGAGACGGGGCTTCGGTCCGTCAGGGCTGCGCTGTCCGCAGATCTCTGGGACACAGACTCTCAGCTTGTGCCCAGGACAGACTCCGAGTCATTTCTGTCACTGCGTCCGAGAAGAACCGAGCGACCAGGAGACGACACAAGAATGAAATTCTCCCCGAGCGACGCGGGTGCGGCGCCCGGGGTTTAACGCGGGGCCCGGAACGGGGAAACATTGAAGGAAGGAAAATTCAGCTTTTTCCTCGACAGAAAAGTCTGAGAAAAGTAGTTCAGGGCAGAGTAGTGGAGAATCGGAAGAGGAAAGATCAACCCCAGAGGCGGAATCTGAGTCTGAAAACGAAGCGAGGAAATATCGTGAACACAACCGGCCGACCGTGTAGTATCTCAATAAAATTCATTCCACAAAACCCCCTGAGAAAAGTAAAAAAACAAAAAAACAACAACAACAGGAAAACGAATAACGAAGAGGGAAAGGATCCCTTGTGGGAACCACTGGTGTTTAAATTGCTCAGGACCCCTCATGGTTGGCTTAAAATCGCCAGAGCCTGCGTGAGGAAAGGTGAATCGTTACAGTCCAGGGACGGCGGTCATCGAACGCTGATTCCGGGGATGATGATTGGACGGATCAATAAAAATAAAATAAAATAAAATAAAATGAGATATAAAATAAAATTAAAATAAAATTAAAATAAAATTAAAATAAAATAAAAATAAAATAAAATGAGACGAAATAAAATAAAAATAAAATAAAATAAAAATAAAATAAAATGAGATATAAAATAAAATAAAACGAGGTAAAAAATAAAGTAAAATGAGGTAAAATGAAATAAAAATGAAATAAAATAAAATAAAAATAAAATTAAAATAAAATTAAAATAAAATTAAAATAAAATAAATTAGATAAAATAAAAATAAAATAAAACGAGGTATAAAATAAAATAAAATAAAATGAGATAAAATAAAAATAAAATAAAATGAGATAAAATAAAATAAAAATAAAATAAAATGAGATAAAATAAAATAAAAATAAAATAAAATGAGATAAAATAAAAATAAAAATAAAATAAAATGAGATAAAATAAAATAAAAATAAAATAAAATGAGATATAAAATAAAATAAAAATAAAATAAAATGAGATAAAATAAAATTAAAATAAAGTAAAATGAGATAATAAAATAAAATGAAATAAAATAAAATAAAATAGAAATAAATCTTTAAGAACTTGGCTCAAAAGGAGTTGTCTAAGACGTCTAAAAAAAAAAAAGAGGGGTGTGAGAGAGCTGACATGTGAAATGTTTAGGGCACGGGGGAGAGGTTTGAAGAAACGAGTGAACAAAAAAAAAAAATGAAAAAAGAAAATTGTAGTAAATAAATCACCTGCGGCGCCAGAAGCACGAGACGCCTGCTTAATTGAGATAGAAATACTGGAGCGCTTGCTTATGTAAGCCGGACGCAGAAAAACTTTCTCAGGAATCTGACAGAGACGATTAAATAGAAAGTCGGAAGCTCAGCAAACGCTTTACGTGAATTTCTGTCTTTCCAAGTTGTATGTACACGGTGTCGTTTAAGTTACACGATGTTACGTTACGTTTAATTCTTTTATCGTTTCCTTCGTCATTTTTATCATGTTTAATTTCTTCATTAGAAATCCGGTCTATTATTAGGATTTTCTTCAATTGCAAACCTGGTCTATTATTTCACGCGTGATTTACAGTCCGTATTGCTTCATTGTTTTTTTCTTATTTTATTATTTCACATCATTTTAATATATAATTTATTTTCTTTTTTTTCACATAATTTTATATTTAGTTTCTTTTTTTTCTTTTTTTTTTTTTTTTTTTTTT
>NW_021614978.1:0-2302 GCF_004785775.1 Grammomys surdaster
AAATATTTTAGAAGGTAATCAAGCTGGTTTTAGGCATTTCACTCTTTATACAACTCCCAGTATTAGTTTGGTTGCTGTAGTCCAAGGGCCAGTGAAATGGAAGCAAATTTGAAGTAATTTTTAACTTTGGAAATCTTTAATAACTTCTTCATTCCCATTTCCCTTTTGCTGGTATAAATGTTGAGTGTGTTTCCATCCCAGCAGATAAGCACAGGGTGAGAGCCATACATAGTCACTCGATAAATCTGTGTACTTTCAATGGGCCCTGTCCTGTTCTGCCCTCTAAGAAGGCATAAGTTGTTCTCTTCCATGATTTCAGTTCTTAGAAGACAGGAGGGGAGGGAAGCAGAATGCAGCAACAAGACAAGGAAGCAAACAACATGGAGTCCTGGATGCCAAGAGGACCAGGGGGTAGTGCCACACTGAAAAATGATGACCAACGTGCTACCCTTAGGTATCTCTGGCTCCACCTGAGTAAGCTCCCCCATGTCACAAAGATTATTCTGAGACAATGACTTTGCCCGAGTAATCACAGTGGAGCTGAAAGCATTCAAACACACAGACAACCTGTGACAGCGAAGCTAAGAAATGTCCATACCCTCAGGTAACCATCTGTGACATTTCAGCCTGCCTCATCAACTTCAGCCTTCCTATGGCCAGCAATGGCCCAGCTCTGATGGGGCAAGGCTGGCTGCAGAAGGGCCTCCTGGAGCTTTTCAGGCATGTGTTAAACACCCTACTTCTCTTTAAAGATCTGAAAGCTCAGAGATACTAGGTCAGTGTCCCTCTCTGGGTCCTCTCTGTATTTTTAGCACTACCCAAAGAAGAGTTGTCTTATGAGATGAAATGACTTCTTCAGAAACTCATCAAAACCTTGCTCTATCCTAAGGACCAACCTTGAGAATTTTCTAGAGAACACAAAGGGATAGGAATAAACAGGAAAGAAATGGATAAGCCAAAGTTACGAGAGGTCTTGCTTTCTAGATTTACAAGCGTGTCTATATTCCTTATCATTGGATTGTGTTAACAACACACTTTATAGACGAGGAAGTCAAATCCAAGAGAGGGTGAGTGATTTAGCCTGGCTACATAACTAGGAAATTGTGACATGGATTCAAAGCCATTAGAATGATGTCTCTTGAGGGATACATGCTCTAAACATCATATAGGAGACAAAAAAGAGCCAGAGAAGTAAACGTCTACAAGTTTGCTGGGCACAATTGAGCATGCCTGTGATCCCAACAACGAGGCAAAGGCAGGGAGACAGCTGCAAGTTCAAGGGCCTCTTGATAGCGATGCCCTGTCTCAGCCACCCTACCCCATAAAATGTCTAGGAGCAGAAGGAGTTCTTGCAGGGGCCTTTTGTGCCTCTTCCCATCACAATGATTCGATTTTCATTTTTTCTCCCTGCTCCCAGCTTTACAAACCAAGTGTAGAACTTACTCTGTGCAATGGCCATGACTCCAGACAGGGGAGTCATGATGAGGTTTTGAGATTGCTGGGGATTGTGGTGGGAGAGGCTGTGGATATTCGTCAAGGTGCTGACTGGGGGCAGTCCTCCTCCCGACACTGTGATCTGCTGGAGAGAGAGCAAAGAAGGGCGGTTGAGTAAAGCAGCCTGAGTGGATTAAACCAACAAGGGCCGCTTTCAGGATGCTACGGCCTTTCAACTTTCTTCACACAACAACAAAAGTTAAACAGTGGGGCAGACTCTATTCTAGATGCTGTGGAGAGTGTCGTCAGGTGAGGCCTTGTCCTCATGGCGCTTGTATTTGTCCATTCTTAGAGTTGCTGGCCGACTTCAGAAGTTCTGTTGGTGTGTTACATGACAGTCACATGTTCACTGTTCTTGTGCCCTATGTCCTTATCTCTCACCTTTTACATTACTGATGCTAGAGATAGGTGACACTAAAAATCAGATTGAGGAAATGCCCTAGGATCCCTGTGAGGATAGACTAGGAGGCAGGAAGGCGTCCAGAGCGCACTGTGAGTCTTGCTCATGCTCAGCTCCATCTCAAGAGTTCTGACATGCCCATTTCCAAGAGGAAAAACTGAGACCAAGAGTAGATATGCAACATGCCTGAGATCCTGCTATTTGAGTCTTGATCAGTCTGACCTAGGATCCATTTTAAATCTATTTGTAGAAGAAAGTCTCCAACTAAGGGTTGGAGAAGCTAAGGCTTTTCTGTTTTTCCAAATCTTCATCATCCTTTACAATTGTTCTCCTTCCCTCCCTCCCTCCCTCCCTCAATCCCTCCCTCCCTCTTCCCTCCCTCCCTCAATCCCTCCCTCCCTCTTCCCT
>NW_021614979.1:0-134 GCF_004785775.1 Grammomys surdaster
TATGGTAAATCTCATTACCCTCTCGTTGTAAATAAGAAAACTGAGGCAAAACCATGCCAAGCAATCTGCTATGAACCACCAGCCAGGAGAAGTCTCTTCAAATTCAGGCCTTTGTTTCTGCAATCCACACTGTG
>NW_021614979.1:234-1018 GCF_004785775.1 Grammomys surdaster
CCCTCTCCCCCTCTTTCTCTCTCTTTCTCTCTCTTTATCTCCTTCTCTCTCCCCCTCTCCTCCCTCTTTCCTTCCCCTCCACCCTCTGTGTGTGCATCTGTGTGTGTGTGTGTGTGTGTGTGTGTGAGAGAGAGAGAGAGAGAGAGAGCCTAGCCATTTTTGTCTGTGTTTCTGTGAAAGCTAGCACACTTTGATTCACACCATCTTGTTGGCATTTGTTTAGTTAGAGTTTCTATTGCTGTGAAGATACATCATGACCACAGCAACTCTTATAAAGAAAAACATTTAATTTAATTACAGCTGGCTTACAGTTTCAGGGGCTTAGTCCATTGCCATCATGGCAAGAAACATGGGGACATGCAGACAGGCATGATGCTGGAGTTGCTAGAGTTCTACATCTTGATCCTCAGGGCAGCAGAAGGTCTGTATGCCAGGCTGAGCATAGCTTGAGCATATTAGACCTCAATGCCTGTCCCTACATTGACACACTTCCTCAAACAAGGCCATACCTCCTAATAGTGCCATTCCCTATGGGCCAAGCATTCAAACACATGAGTCTATAGGGATCATACCTATACACACCACTACAGCATCCACACTAGTTAAAAGGAAAAAGAAAAGAAAACCTTATCTGTCATGCAAAGTTTCCTGTTTGGTAAATGAAGCAGAAGTGGTTCAAGTGAAGAAGCTCCTAAGCCAGAGGAATTACCCTGAAAGACACCATTACATTCTACCAGGACTGTAGCATCAGAACTCTTTAGCCAATGCTTGTTTTGATGCACAC
>NW_021614980.1:0-1060 GCF_004785775.1 Grammomys surdaster
AGTGGTTGAATAAGTAATGCTTAAATTTTATCATTTCTTTCTCATGTACTGGGAACAGTTTTACCTTTAGATAGAATCTTAAGAAAAATTAGGAGCAAAATTTTCCCCTCCATTTTATCCACTAAAGTGAATTACATTTGTTTGTATTTTATTTTATTTTATTTATTTGCTATTCATATACCATTTAGTTATGGGAGACATCAAAATCAAGTTTTTTAAGTACTAGAGGCAACCAAGGACTACATGCCTGTGTTAACCTTGCTTGAGTCATACAACTCAGCTTTGGAAGGAAAGCACCAGATACATGGAAGCTAAGTGCTATGCAAAAGAAAATTTTTCTTGGTAATGGTTGTAACATGGAAAGGGGTTGATGATTCAATCCCAATTAAAAGTCCTCAGTGAAATGAAGGATGATCACATGACAATTAGGTCACAATTGCACAGAGAAAGCAGTGTTTCCCAGATTCCAAAATTAGGCAGCTCATCATTTCGAGACAAGCTTCAGAATGAATACTTTATATATTTCATTATCTTTTCTGGGTGTCAAGATCATAGTTTAGAATTATTTTGGTGGTTTGTATCACAAAATATAGCCTGAATTTTAGATTGTCTATTCGGAAAGAATATAGGTTAGGGTGAAGAAAGATTATGTTCCTAGTTGAAGCAGTCCATCACAGTGCTCTCTAGATCTTTCTAGAGAAATCTGGCCCAACAGAAAAGAAAAACATATCATGAAACCAGATACAAGGAGTTGTATACAATGTAACCACCAACCAGACCTGTTCCCAATCTCAAGCAGAGTCAGAGATTTTTAAACGATGACTTAAAATTTCTTAGAAAAATTGTGCATGGGAAACCTTACTATGATCCACACAGGAGGTGTCCTATGTAAAGATCCAGTGGGTGGCCAATGTTGTACAGCTCCAGTAGATATTCTCCAAAACTGAAGCTAAAAGATGTGATTGTCAATTTTACTTCTTAATTTAATAGAGTGGCTAGGAGATTTTCATTTCTAGTGAGGATTCTTTAGAAGAGCATGAAAATATGGCCAAAAAAAAAA
>NW_021614981.1:0-1186 GCF_004785775.1 Grammomys surdaster
ACATTACTATATAAGTCGTTATATACGGTGTTATGTACATTTCATATATGTTATATTCAGTGTCACATACTTTATCATATACAGTATTATATCTGTTACTATATAAATCGTTATATATAGTGCTATACATTATTTTATGCTGTCTTATGTACATTATTATGTATCATTACTTACATCATTGTATACATCACTATCTATGTTATCATACATGTCACTATATACTTTCTTATTCACGGTGTCATATACTTCATTTTACACAGCGTTATATACATTGTTATATATTGCTACATACGTCATTATGTACTCTACTACATACGTCATCATATACATTGCTGTATATGTCATTACATACAGTGTTATGTGTGGTCTGATATACCATATGATACTTGTTATTACATATGGTAGTATATACAGTATTATATGCAGCCTTATAGAGTGACGTGCATGTTATACACGTGTGTGTGCTCATGTGTGAGTGTTATATGTTATATACATGTATGTATATGTTTATTTGTGTTACACGCTACATATATGTACACGTCTGCACATGCACACTATGTATATGTTACACACATGTATGCATCGGTTACACATGTGTATATATTTACATGTGACACACATGTTACATGCACACGTGTATTCAGGTGCGTGTGTGCACATCACATGTGTCACACGCTATACATATGCATACGTGTAAACACGTGTGTCACCTCCACATTATACACACGTTTGTTTTAACGCGTGTGCACACGTCACACTGCAAGCACCTCGTGGCATGCTTTCCTTGCAGATGAATGTGTTACACGTGTGGGCGTGTGCTGTGATGTATGTGCATGTGACACGCCTGTGTAGGTATGTTCAACGTCCATGTACATGTGTGCACATTTACACACGTGCAGAAGCCACTGGTATGCGTTTTCAATACACAGAGAAACCCTGTCTCGAAAAACCAAAAAACCAAACCAAAACAAAACAAAACAAAAACTAGTCCAATATTTAATATTCCAAATAATTATAAACTAGTCCTACATTGAAGATTCCAATTTAATATTAACTAGTCCTATACTGAATATTCCAAATAATATTAACTAGACCTATATTGAATATTCCAATTTAATGTCGATTAGTCCAGTTTAATATTAACTAGTACTAAATTGAATATTGCAATTTAGTAGTAAGACTCCTA
>NW_021614982.1:0-1002 GCF_004785775.1 Grammomys surdaster
TCCCCCTCCCACCCTCCTTCTCCCTCCCTTTCTGCCTCTGTCTGTTTTCTTTTCTTTTTTTCCCAAGACAGGGTCTCACTATGCAGCCCTGGCTATCCTAGAACTCACTATGTAGACCAGGCTAGACTAATTCTCAGAGAGAAGCCAGCTTGTCTCTGTGTCCCAACTGGGATCAAAGGCAAACACCACTATGCCTTGCTAAAATATTTGTCTTTTTTTAGGTGGTAATGATTCCCAGTTGTTGTACAAGGAGGTAAAGACTATTATAAAGATTTTCTTACAATCAAACAGTCTAAGCAGAGGTTCTGAAGTTGAACAGAGGCACCCACAAAGCTAAAAGTGTGGAGGGAGAATGCGGCAAATAAGGATTGAGGCCTAAGCAGAGAGGCCTGTGCATGACTCATAGATATGACATCACAGCCATCTGTCCAATCACAGAGGATGGGTGGGGCCCAGGGCAGGGTCTTCTCTGGCGCCTATAAGCTTGGGGTCCCTAACCAGGCCACACCAGTCTGGCCCTGAAGCTAGCTGAAGTCTGAACTGCTGATCTGATAAGTGTGCCTTGCTGTTAAAAGGTGAGAATTAGTGACCCCATGGGGCCGAGCCAGGTCGGTTGGGCTAACAGAGTCTGGTCTCCAGCCCAGTTCGCAGAGGCTTTGTTTCCCCTTGTGGTCTTTTAGGGGCACAGAGAGAGAAGTCATGGCGGGTGTCCCATCTTGGGATACCCAAGGAGATAGGCAGCTCTGAGGAAGTGGCAGAGGCATGGAGGAGAGTTGAAGCAGTGGGAAATGGCCTTCTAAGTTTGGCTCGTGACCTTCTGCCCCTTAGGCTGGGCAGTGACAAGTTATTTGTAGATGGCACAATCCAGACAAATGCCTTTACCCCCCCCCCTCCGCTGCCCCCTCCCCCGACTCTGCAGTTACAAGTGTGTGGAATCCAGATTCCCCAGCTTTGAGCTAGCTCTGTTCTGTGTTAAAGAGGGCAGCCAACGGCCGCCGCCCC
>NW_021614983.1:0-1665 GCF_004785775.1 Grammomys surdaster
GAAAGCAAGTTTTTAGTAACTTCTTTAATATAGTAACCACAATTACAATTGTCTCAATGAATCAATGAGGGCATGGTATTAAAAAATCAGGGGGGAGAATCATAAAAAATAATGCAGGTTGATAAAATGATTGGAGGCATTTAATAGATACTTCAATTTATATTAGACAGGTAGGTATTTTGAAAGGCTGAGTGTCTGCTTTCTAAAAAAAATTCATCTGGGGAAATGACTTTGTGGGTAAAGTACTGCAGTGACAGCAAGAGAACCTGAGTTTAAATTTATGTGGTTGGTAAAATCCAAGCATAGTTGTGTGTGTGTGTGTGTGTGTGTGTGTGTGTGTGTATGTGTGTGTGTGTGTGTTTGTAAATGCATGCATGAATGTTTGCACATGCATTTGTGAGTACAGGAATAACTCTAGTGCTGTCTGGGAAGTTCAAACAAGTGGACTGCAGGGGAAAATGTCCAGCCAATCTAGACAATTCTTGAGTTTTATGTTCAGTGACATAATTTGTCTCAAACATAATGTGGAGAATTAGTGAATGACATCCTATTTCTAACTTTGGTTTTTCACATGCATGCCATCATACATATATACTTTATTTTGAAAAAAAACTAGTTTTCGTGTATGACAAGTATGATTAAAGCATTCAGTGCAAGCAATGTTAAAAATAGATTGAGGATTCTAATGGACTAACATAGTGAATGGAGTGTGAGGCAGAGCTGGTTATGTTGCATAGACTCTCAAGAATCAGAAATGTAAGCATTCTGTTGCTCTGATTACTTTCCTCTTTTTATTCTTTCTGGAACTCTAGTTCGTAGGATGGTGCCACACTCATTTAGAATGCTAGGTCTTTGTTTCCGTGAAGACATACTGGAAACACTCTTGTAGACATCACCCCATTTCCATGGTGATTTTAAATCCAGGCAAGAGACTATTGCCAATAACAGTACAACTAAGGGAAAAGAAATTACAGAGTAGTATATATGTATATGTTGCATTAAAATAAATAAAGCTGTGGCCTGGACAGATAGTACAGTGGTTAATAGCACTGAGTGCTCTTACAGAACTCTTGAGTTCAGTCCCTAGCAACCACATGGTAAATCACCAGCATCTGTAATGGGATCTGCCATTCTAGTCTTCTAAGTCTGTGGACAGTGACACTATTCTCATATACATTAAATAAATAAATAAATAAATAAATAAATAAATAAATAAAGACATGTAAGAAAACTGCATTTCCACTGTTTATGAAGCATGCTTGAGAAACTCTTTGAGCAGATTTTCTTAGCCTGTAGTTTGTCTTCACTGGCATGAGGCTATCTGACATAAATTCTTGGTATATCTATCTAGGCTCCAACCTGAATCAGGTGCTTAGACTTAGAGAAGATTTAAAAACTAGTAACAGGATCTGGACTCAAGAAAATGTGTTGAGATACACATTAGAATGATCAGTAGAAGTATTTCTCAAGGTTAGAAGACACATGTTGAAGGAGTAAATGGTCTATGTGTCAGGTGAGTGCTTTGAAGACAGTGCTAGGAAATTACGACAGGAAAAATTATAACAACAGTAAGACACAGTGTTCTCAAGAAGACAATCTTTTTTTGTCTACTTCTTATGATATGAATGGATTCTGGAAAGACAAAAAGCAAAGAATAACCTGCTT
>NW_021614983.1:1675-1768 GCF_004785775.1 Grammomys surdaster
GATATGAATGGATTCTGGAAAGACAAAAAGCAAAGAATAACCTGCTTTTTATGATATGAATGGATTCTGGAAAGACAAAAAGCAAAGAATAAC
>NW_021614983.1:1778-1878 GCF_004785775.1 Grammomys surdaster
TTTTATGATATGAATGGATTCTGGAAAGACAAAAAGCAAAGAATAACGGTGAAGAGAAAAATCCACAAATCAATTCAATTTGTAGTAAATATCCAAAGCT
>NW_021614984.1:0-1634 GCF_004785775.1 Grammomys surdaster
AGAGAGAGAGAGAGAGAGAGAGAGAGAGAGAGAGAGAGAGAGAGAGACAGAGAGAGAGAGAGAGAGAGACAGAGAGACAGAGAGAGACAGAGAGACAGAGAGAGACAGAGAGAGACAGAGAGAGACAGAGAGGCGAATAATCTCCAACCCTGTAAAATTTTAACAATTTGACACTCTATAATGTTCATATAACAAGCACCAAATTGAAGTTTTCTCAGAAAACGTGTTTATGTATCATCCACACATAAGGCAATTGAGAAGTAGGAGCCAGATGTTTGACCTCAAATACAACATTCTCTTTTAGTATATGTAGTAATAAATTTCATGCTAAGTCTTCAGCAGAGTGTTCGTAAGTAGTAATGGTTATATTCAATATTCCTTCTTGAAGAGAAATGGCTCAATCCATTCATTTTGTGAACAGCAAACAGACAGCTGTGAGATTATTCAGATGAATGGGAACAACTTTATAGCAAGCTTTGCTGACTTTCCCCAACTGCAGGATTCAGCCAGCTGTTTATTCCAGCTAGAGTTGGGGATAAACGTAAGAGCACAGTCTGAAAGAAGGGAAAGTCTGAGCCAGTCAAGTGATGAGTGTATGAGAGGAACAATGGGAGGGATCTAGTATAGTTTCCTCAGCTTTGCCTCTTCTTCTGTGACAGGATGCTAAACTCTTCAAGCACAGGGACAGCTATGCTTCATAATTTTAAGGATTAGATCATTTGCTTTTCTAACTTTTCATGTTCAAGCAGCTCACTGGGTGATAGTGTATGTTATTTCATAAGTGGTCAGCACTGATTATTTTTCTATACATTTGCAGAAGTCCATAGCTTCTGTTTTCCCCACATTTATTTTTGAAAGCAGGCTTCAGAAAGAATGTGATAGAGGAATCCCCAAATCACTTCATGATTACAGCACAAGTTCTTTGAGGGACTGGATTCTGGGCTTGTCACTGGCCCACGGGAGGACTGAGAACAATGTTTAGCACAAAGACTCCCATCAAATACATGCTAAATAAATTATCTGCTTGGGTTGGAGTCTGTCTGAAATTGATTCCAAAACTCATGAGGACAAAGGAGACCAGAGATTCAAATATATTTCTAATGGATATTACTGAATGTTTGTCCCTTAGGTCAGCCAAGATGGAAATGGGATTCCCTGGACTCTGAGAAAGCACCACATTACTTCTTCAGAGTCAGTACCTGCAGGGAAGGAGCTAACTTTCATTTGGAATGAAATTCTGTCACACATACACACACACACACACACACACACACACAGAGAGAGAGAGAGAGAGAGAGAGAGAGAGAGAGAGAGAGAGAGAGAGTGTTTCTATAATCACAATTGCTCAAGGCCTGTGTGACACAGAGAGACATGAAGAACAAAAAGAACAAAAGGAATGTGGATCTCAGTTCCTTTGCATTCCTACCTGAGAACAATACAAGCCAGTAGCAATAACAGCCCTAATGGTCTCACCCTTGTTACACAAATGAAAGATAAGTAACACCATTTGTTTCTTTAAAACCTTCTGAAAACAGTGTGCCCTGATTAAAATAAAAATAAAAAAGCAAGAAATGAATAGAACCAAACTCTACTATCTCCATCTCATAGAAGACTATAGAATTTTAAGCTAGGAT
>NW_021614985.1:0-1808 GCF_004785775.1 Grammomys surdaster
ACAATTCTTGGATAATTGTAAAGATGAAAAAACGAACATGAATAATCGATAGTCATCAGTCATAGTTAATAGTAAACCAGAAAAAAATAAAGCTGAAATATCAATAGTCATCTGTCATAGAAAAGAGTAAGTCTGAAATAACTGAATAGGAAAAATCAATATTCAACATTAATGGATAATAGTAAATCAGATATAAATGAACATGAGTAATCAATATTCATCGGTTTTAGGTAATAGTAAACAAGAACAAAATAAAGCTGAAGTATCAATAGTCATCAGTTATAGATAATAGTCAGTCAAAATAAATGAACAACAGTCATAGAAAATAGTAAGTCCAAAATAAATAAACATGAATAATCAGTATTGATAATTCGTGGATAATAGTAAATCAGAAATAAATGAACATGAATAATCAATAGTCGTAAGTCATAGTTCATGGGAAGTCAAAAATAAATAAAGCTGAAATATCAGTAGTAATAAGTCATAGATAATAGTAAGACTAAAATAAACGAACATGAATAATCAATATTCACCATTCATGGATAATGGTAAATCTGAAAAAAATGAACATGAATAATGAATAATCATCAGTCATAGTTAACAAGAAATCAGAAACAAACAGAATTAAATATCATTAGTCATCAGTCATAGATAATAGTAAGTCAGAAATAAATGAACATGAATAATCAATATTTACCATTCGTTGATAATAGTAGATCAGGTATAAATGAACATGAATAATCCAGAGTCATCACTAATATTTAATAGTAAACCAGAAATAAAAAAAGCTGAAATATCAATACTCATCAGACATAGAAAATAGTAAGTCAGAAAGAAATGAACAGGAATACTCAATATTCAGCATTCATGGATAATAGTAAATCAGAAAAAAATAATCATGAATAATCAATAATCTGCATTCGTGTATAATGGTAAAGATGAAAAAAATGAACATGAATAATCGATAGTCATCAGTCATAGTTCATAGTAAATCAAAAATATATAAAGCTGAAATATCATTAGTCATCAGTCATAGATAATAGTAAGTCAGAAATAAATGAACATGAATAATCAATATTTACCATTCGTTGATAATACTAACTCAGAAATAAATTGACATGAAAAATCAATAGTCATCAGTCATAGAAAATAGTAGGTCAGAAATAAATGAACATGAATAATCAATATTCACCATTCATGGATAATGGTAAATCTGAAAAAATTGAACAAGAATAATCAATAGTCATCATTCATAGTTAATAGGAAATCAGAAACAAATGGAGATGAAATATCAGTAATCATCAGTAATAGATAATAGTAAGTCAATATAAATGAACATCAGTCATAGATAATAGTAAGTCCAAAATAAATAAACATTAATAATCAGTATTGACCATTCGTGGATAATAGTAAAGAGAAATAAAAGAACATGAATAATCAATAGTCATTAGTCATAGTTCATGGGAAGTCAGAAATAAATAAAGCTGAAGTGTCAAAAGTCATCAGTCATAGATAATAATAAGGCAGAAATAAATAAACATGAATAATCAATATTCACCATTCATGGATAAAGGTAAATCTGAAAAAAATGAACATGAATAATTAATAGTCATCAGTAATAGTTCATAGTAAATCAGAAATATATAAAGCTGAACTATCAATAGTCATCAGTCACATTTAATAGTAAACCAGAAGAAAATAAAGCAGAAATATCAATAGTCATCAGTCATAGATAATAGTAAGTTAGAAATAATTGAACAAGAATAATCAATATACAGCATTCGTGTATAATAGTAAAACAGATATGA
>NW_021614986.1:0-1338 GCF_004785775.1 Grammomys surdaster
TCCAGTCATGTATACTTCATTGTATCATATGGTATGTCCAAGTAAGTTGCTGGAATCCAGCAAAAATGCACTATACAACTTATTGCACAAAAGTACTGTAAAGATATGTGCATGGCAATGCATTTGTACTTCCAGAGCTAAAGCCAAGTACAATACAACTGAAATCACTAAAATCCCGTTACATGTGACATTTAAGTTATGACGTGTGTTTGGTTTAAAGCATAAACACTTGTACCATCCAGGAAGGAATATTTTTTTTTTCATATGGCAAGTCCAAGTAAGTTGAAAGATTCCTGAAGAAAAACACTATACAAAAAATTTTAAAAAATTACTGTAAAATGCATTACAATGAATTCATACTTCCAGAACTACAGGAAAGTACAATACAGCTCAAAAGACTTAAACAACATTATATGTGACATTTAAGTTAGGACTTTTGTTTGCTTTAAAGCATAAACACTTGTACCATCCGGTAATGTATACTTCATTGTTTCGTATGGCATGTCCAAGTATGTTCCTAGATTCCAGCAGAAGAGCACTATACAACGTATTCTACAATCCTACAGTAAAGATACACGCATTGCAAAGCATTCCTACTTCTAGAGCTAAAAGCAAGTACAACAAGGCTGATAACACTCATATCATGATACGTGTGATATTTAAGTTAGGACGTGTGTTTGCTTTAAAGAGTAAACACTTCTACAATCCAGCCATGTATATTTCATTGCTTCATATGGCATTTCCAAGAAAGTTGCTAGATTCCAGCAGAAAAGTAATGTACAACTTATTGAACAAATGTACTCTAAAGATATACACATTGCAATAAATTCGTACTTCCATAGCTAAAGGCAAGTACAACACAGCTGAAAACATTGAAATCACAATATATTTGACATTTCAGTTAGGACATGTGTTTCTTTTAAAGTATAAACCCTTGCACCATCCTGCCATGTATATTTCATTGTTTCATATGGCATGTCCAAGAACGTTGCTAGATTCCAGCAGAAAAGCACCATACAACTTATTGTACAAACATACTCTAAAATGCATTGCAAAGCATTCGTACTTCCAGAGCTAAAGGCAAGTACAATACAGCTATAAAGACTAAAACAACATTATATATGACATCTCAGTTAGGACTTGTATTTCCTTTAATGTATAAACATTTGTACCATCCGGTGATGTGTATTTCATTGTTTCATAGGGCATATCCAAGTCTAATTGATAGATTCTATCAGAAAATCACTATGAAACGTATTGAACATACTTACTGTAAAGATATGTACATTGAAATGCATTCGTACTTCCATAGCTAAAGGCAAGTACAACACCGCTGAC
>NW_021614987.1:0-2128 GCF_004785775.1 Grammomys surdaster
TTGATATCGATGTCATAGATACCGATGTCTTAGATACCAATGTCATAGATATCGATGTCATAGATACCGATGTCATAGATACCGATATCTTTGATATCGATGTCATAGATACCGATGTCATAGATACCAATGTCATAAATACCGATGTCTTTGAAAACAATGTCATAGATACCAATGTCATAGATACCGATATCATTGATATTGATGTCATAGATAACAATGTCATACATACCAATGTCATAGATATCTATGTCATAGATACCGATGTCTTTGAAAACAATGTCATAGATACCGATGTCATAGATACCGATATCATTGATACTGATGTCATAGATACCAATGTCATACATACTGATGTCATAGATACCGATGTCATAGATACTGATATCATAGATACAGATGTCATTGATACCGATGTCATAGATATCGATGTCTTAGATACCAATGTCTTTGATATCGATGTCATAGTTACGATGTCATAGATACTGATGTCATAGATACCGATGTCGTAGATACCGATGTTATAGATACTGATGTCATAGATAACAATGTCATAGATATCGATGTCATAGATATCTCTGTCATAGATATCAATGTCATAGATACAGATGTCATGGAAAGCGATGTGATAGATACCGATGTCATACATACCGATGTCATAGATATCTATGTCATAGAAAGCGATGTCATAGAAACGATGTCATAGATACCGATATCATAAATACCGATGTCATAGATACCGATGTCATGGATACCGATGTCATAGATACCGATGTCATAGATATCTATGTCATAGATATCGATGTCATAGTTACAAATGCCATAGAAATCGATGTCAAAGAAATTGATGTCATAGATACCGATGTCAAAGATACCGATGTCATAGATACCAACGTCATAGATACCGATGTCATCGATACCGATGTCATAGATATCGATGTCATAGATACTGATGTCATAGATTCCGATGTCATAGATACCGATGTCATAGATACCGATGTCATAGAAACCGATATCATAGATACCGATGTCATAGATAATGATGTCATAGATATCGATGTCTTCTATATCTATGTCATAGATATCGATGTCATAGATACAGATGTGATAGAAAGCGATGTGATAGATACCGAAATGATAGATACCGATGTGATAGATACCGATGTTATAGATACCGATGTCATATATACCAATGTCATAGATATCGATGTCATAGATACAGATGTCATAGATACCGATGTCATAGATACCGATGTCATAGATACCGATGTCATAGATACCGATGTCATAGATATCTCTGTCATAGATATCGATGTCATAGATACACAAGTCATAGAAAGCAATGTGATAGATACCGATGTGATAAATACCGATGTCATAGATACCGATGTGATAGATACCGATGTCATAGATACCGATGTCATAGATACCGATGTGACAGATACCGATGTCATAGATACCGATGTCATACATACCGATGTCATAGATACCGATATCTTTGATATCAATGACATAGATACCGATGTCGTAGATGCCGATGTCATAGTAACCGATGTCATAGATACCGATGTCTTTGATATCGATGTCATAGTTACCGATGTCATAGACAACGATGTCATTGATACAGATGTAATAGATATCGATATCAAAGATACAGATGTCATAGTAAGCGATGTCATAGATACCGATGTCATAGATACCGATGTCATAGATACCGATCTCATAGCTACCGATGTCATAGATACCAATGTCATAGATACCGATATCTTTGATATCGATGTCATAGAAAGCGATGTGATAGATACCGATGTCATACATACCGATGTCATAGATATCTATGTCATAGATATCGATCTCATAGATACATATATCATAGAAAGCGATTTCATAGAAATGATGTCATAGATACCGATATCATAAATACCAATTTCATAGATACCGATGTCATGGATACCGATGTCATAGATACCGATGTCATAGATATCTATGTCACAGATATCGATGTCATAGATACAGATGTCATAGAAAGCGATGTGATAGATACCGATGTGATACATACCGATGTGATAGATACCGATGTGATAGATACCGATGTGACAGATACCGATGTCGTAGATACCGATGTCAT
>NW_021614988.1:0-4357 GCF_004785775.1 Grammomys surdaster
GTGAAATAACAGTAGAGAGTTCAGAAAACGTTCCCATCTCCACACATGTGACTGTTATAGTCAATATTGCAGATGATGATGATGAAGAAGATGATGATAAAGATGATGATGATGAAGATGGTGGTTAGTTTTCTGAGGAGGGCGATAAATTCAAAACATCTGCCCTGCAACCAACTCCTCACATCCATAATGGATTACAAGTGGCTTCTGCCTGCAATCCTGGAGTCAGTTTAAAGCAAGTTGAATGTTTGAAGTTTGGAATAAAAACTCTTGAGGAAATTAAATCAGAGAAAATGAAGGAAAAATCCAAGAAGCAAGGTGTCTCCTCGGGAGTTTCCAGTGTTTTACATCAGCCTCAGTCCAATCCAGACCCCAAGAAGAAAGTTCAGACAGTGGTGAGGACGGTAACTCTATCAAGCAAACAGGAAGAGCCCTTGCTTAGAATGAGTCTTCTGAGATACTGCAGAAATGAAAACTTTCAGTGGCTGGTGACAGTAGGTTGAGTTTTTATGTAAGTGGCCCACCTCTTGATTTATGTTTGCTTTCTCACTGTAAACCTCTGAATGTTTCTATATCCTGGGAAGTTGATCAGATTTTCAGGTGTGTTTCTGGGTTCCTGACCCTACTCGTTGCTGGCGTTGCCCCTTTGCTAACAGCATCCCTGTGACACATGGCAGTCTGCCTGCCTTTGGGTTGTTCAACCTATGCAGCTATTTCATGTGCAGCCCCAGGTGCTGAGATTAATTGAAAGTATACAAGCTGGTGCAATTTGGTTAGAGACTAGAAGTTCTTGGCCTGCAAAGAGACACTGTGTAGAGGGGGCATCAGAAAACAAGACAAAACAAGACAGGCAAGCAAGCAAGCAAGCAAGCAAGGAAGCAAACAAACTAACAAAAACAAGCACTGGAATGAAAGTCTTAGAGATGGTGATGCCTTTGTCTTAGGGTCAGCAAACCTTGTGCTAATGGTGCCTGTGCATAGAGCTCAGACCTTCACATCCAGCACCTGGATTCAGTCTCAGCTGCTGCCCGAGAATGCATCACCCTTCCTATCTGCCCTCATCTGAGTGCCTCTCACCTGCCCTTGCTGATTCTTATTTCTAAAGATCTTCCCAATGTCAGCCCTCCACCAGCCATGCACACTGCTTCCCTGGACCCCAGTAGGTTCCACTGTTGACCATTGCCCCTCTCAACCCTCTCTCCATCACTTTCACAAATACACCTGGCTCCCGGTGCCCTCTGTATCAATCCTGATTCCGTTTCCATTGGTCCAACTATCTTGCATATCCCTATGACCTCCTGCTGTGTGGTCACTCTGTTTAATGGGGGCAATAATCATAGTGCCATATGGAAGACACCTTAACTAATGTTGGGAACAGTGGATTTGGGATGCCACGTCCAGCACTGTCTGAACCACCCCCAGTGTTATAAGTGTTCAGTGATAATGGAGTACACATCAGTAGCTACTGGACAGTAAAGAGAACTGTTGGACTCTGCGATCCAAACCAGGGCATGTACTCCCACAGAAACACACATGGAAAGGGGATTTGCTGTAAAAACATGAGACTTAATGATAATGATAATGAGAATAATAATAACCAGTGCACTGGGGTTCTCTCGAATGCAAGCAAGAAGAGAGAACTCCGAGTTGGAGCTAAGAGCAGATTTTATACAGTTTAAGCAGTGGACTAGAAAAGCTGGCTAGGCACAATATGATTGGTGGAACAGTGTGACTTTTAAACTGATTGGTCTTTGGGGAATGAGGTGACAAGGACCTCCGTTGTCTGTAAGTGACAAGGATTGGTCAGTCCTGCAGAGTGTGTCTACTTGCTCTGAGCCTTTCTCACCTGCAGGCGGGTTCCCTCCCCTGTGGTCTGAGGAATGTTAATCTGCTTTTCCCTTCCTCCTCTGAATGGTAATCAGGCAAGTGTCCTCTGGCTAAGGAATGTGCTCCTCCCAGGATGTGTCCTGGGACAGTTAAGTTTTAAGTTTAACCAAATTCCTACAAGAACATTCTGGAGGGGCAACATTTCCATCAGCCTCTGAATGTTTGTTCCACCTGCAGACACCTACTCTTCCTGATTCTGCTTTTAAGTTCTTGCCACTGTCTCAAGATCTTTAAATGAAGCAGAGTGCAGAAGACTAAAGCTATAGCCATTCCAAGCAATGGAGGTCTAGCAAAACATTAGTCTTTGAATCTGCTAGGCATCTGTTGAGCACCCACACAAATCATGAATTTAATAGGATCACTAGTCATCACTAGGCATGATATAAACCTAAGCTTTTTATTTTATTTTATTTCATTTCATTTCATTTCATTTTGTTTCATTTTATGGCCATCATCTTTTCACTGCACTAACGTTAAATGCTTTGAAGCAACCTGTCTACGAATACCTTAGGAGGAACATCACCATCCACTTTACCAACCCCCTTCTCTCTCACACACACTTCTTTCCAATAGAAGAAACTAGTAGAAGTACTCTGCTACATTTTTGTGAAGAGAAATGTTTGGTGTGCTCTCTTAAGGAAAATGGTCCCTTGATTATAGCAAGGAGGAAAAGCTCTTGTTTGGTTTCTAGTGTTAATAACATCACAGGGCTAACACATTAGCAACCTCTGACATTCTTCATGGTTCACATTCTCTGTATCACTAAGTCTTTGCAACAACTCGTGAATAAAGTTTTACTGGTCTCTGTTGTCCAAATGAGACAGTAAGCTCAAAGTAAGTTGTTCACACAGCACTGCTATTCACACAGTCTTCCCCAGGGCCAATGTGTCACATTTGCAATTGTATCACCATTTCTCTTGTGATTTCTGTCATTGTTAATTTTGCAAGAACTGTGCACAATGGAATCACCTGGTTGGGTGCTGCTGATTTGCTTGCACACTTTAAACAGATGCTTTTTTTTTTCCTGAAATGGAAGTTTAGCAATTTTAATACGGATCCAATGTGGGTTAAAGGTTGTCAGCAGAACACAATGATAAGTTTTATTTGAATACTTAATTTTTTTCCTTTTCTTCTTTTTAATTTTGAAATTTTTTCCCACTCTGCTTTTATACCATTTTAATTACATGCAAGTATTAAGGTCAGTTCTAGGTTGAGGAACTAACAATACAATAGATGTAAATAGTCAAGGAACAAGCAAGACAATAAACACAAATAGTCAAAGAAAAAGCAAAGCAATAAACAAAGTCCTGTGAACACTCCTGTGATCACTGTTTCTAAGGGCTTATCAGAATGACCAAAATATCTGAGCCAACTTTCCTGTCCTAGCCCAAAGTCATTTTCATGCCCAAAGCCCACTTCCTTGTTCTAGCTTAAGATTTAGATTCCTGCCTGAAATTACTTCTTTCTTCTAGCCTAATGTCAGATTCCAGCCTGAAGCCCAGTTCCTTGTCCGTGGCCAATGTCAGTTTCCTGCCAAGAAGCCACAAAAGCTCTCCACATCTTCCCCCTTTATTATTTTATAAACAAGACTGCACTTGTCTTAGGTCATTCTGCCAAGAATGTCTTCCTTACCAGTTGTGGAATATGCCTTATCAAATATAATGTACTTTCTGTCTTAGGTTGGTAAGGCTCTGTGCAGAATCTTACCCATCCTTGGCTTGCCAGACTGTTAAATTAATAACTCTGTCTGGGGGTCCATTTTCAGTTTCAAGTCATGTACTTTGGCTGCCAACATGCTGATATTGATAAAGTCAAGCTTTAACATGATGCGCAGGAATAAAAATATTCCCAGGACAAAAAGGGTTAGCATGATCAAGCAATAAATGGCATTCTTGAAGCTTGGCCAAAATGAAAAGAGTGACCTTAGGCCATGGATAATTTCATCAGCAGTATCTGCAGCATGAAAGTGCAGCAGTGTTGGGAGCCGACTCCTAGCCGAAAGTGGCTATCATCTTTGCAGCCATCTCAGGCCATGTACCCTGACAAGAGACTTGTTTTCAACAGCCTACAACAGCTGAGCACACTCTGATAAATATCTTGTTTTTCTCAGATATCTTGTTTTGCTGTTTAGTGCCACCAGCTGCAAGGCACACGTGATATCCACACTGCTGGGTGCACGTGGTCTCCTCACTGCTAGCTAGGTGCACGTGATATCCACGCTGCAAGGCACATGATGTAGTGCCTTCAGCTGTGGTTGTCCACGAGGGTAAGGCATGTGGTAAAGGGTATAAATACCCAGGATTTCCTTCCAAAAAACGAGACTTGATCAGACTCCCTGTCTTGTCTCCATTCTTCGAGTCTCCGTCCCCACACTATCTCTTGCTAGGCCCTGACCCGCGGACCGGAGCAGCACAACGGGCGGTTACAAAGTGGCACTCAACGCAAGGCGGCAAGAAAGAGAGGCCCAGTG
>NW_021614989.1:0-1101 GCF_004785775.1 Grammomys surdaster
TTCAAACACCAAGTCTTTATTTTGACTGAGTATTATGGTTGTACCATAGGGACAAAATGAGACCATAAAGAGTTACAGAGGGTCTAACCTATGCAAATTTAGGGAACAGCATCACTGCACTTCACTCCTATGGCTTTTTTTTTCTTTTTTTTTCCAGTGGCTATCTAACAGTTGTACCAGAGAAAAAATTGTGCTTCTGACCATGATCTTACATTCTCAGAACTCCTCTGACCTCCTCACCCTGAAAGTATCCACTGTAGCTTTATTTATCACCCAGTGTGTGCGGCAGGCATTTCTATAGTATAACCAAAACCTGTCAGTGTTAATACACTCAGACAATGAATCTTATTGCCACTTCTGTGATGTTTGGTGTTTCAGTAGAGAGAATTGCTCAGTGTGTTGACTATGGTGTCACACTGCATGACTTTTTAATCCAAATACTGCACCTTGAGTAACAGGGTAGGAGATCTGAGCGTCTTCAAGCATTCAAGTTACAATGTGTAGTTAATGTATCCTATGCCTTGTGAAACCTCAGGACTGAGGTATCTAATGCCAAATAGCACCCTGTAAAGGTGACAATACTTGTGGAGAAGCTACCTCTGTGTCATCATGAGCATGTGTGGGGAGACAGAGGAAACATCTGGCTGCTTACATCTCCTGGTCTATATAGAATGATGGGAGAGCTGAGATTCACTTAGGAGGCATCTAATGCCTGGACCAAACTGTTTGTGGTATCACTGGTTTTCTGGCTTACTCTCCTTCTCTTTAAGCACAGGGTGTTCTCTCTACACTCTCTGCATTCTCTTGGGGCAATTTACTTATGTTCTTCTGCCTACAGAGACTGGCAGACAGTCATCATCCCCCACAACTGTCCTAAGCAAGAAACACGCTAAGAAGGAGGAAAAGAGACTGACCAAAGAGCTGGAGCTCAGTACCCAGGAGAGAAACGAGCTGAGAGACCGCTTGATCTATGTCACAGAGGGATCCATGAACAAGAGGTACTCATTACTCCAAACACTTTGGTGTCAGTCTGACATCTGCAATGTCACCCTCATCTTATCCTTTTAAGGTTGTGAGTTCTGGGAAGCAGGACCCCCACAG
>NW_021614990.1:0-1379 GCF_004785775.1 Grammomys surdaster
CCATAAAATTGATGGTCTTTACCACTTCAGAGTATGGAATTCAGCAGGGCTGAGCATAACTATAGTGCTGTACAACCAATTCCCAGAACTCTCCATCTTGTGAGAGTAAAATTCTAAGCTCACGCTTCCCTCCTGCCCTCTGTACATTTTGTTTCATCTTTGTGATGAAACAACGTTGATAACTCAGATAAAGGGAAGCACACAGTGTTTGCCTTCTTGTGGCTGACCTGTTTCACTTAGCATAATGTCTTCAGGGCTTTTTCCATGTTAAAGCCGGTTTCTGAGTTTCCTCATCCTTTAAGGCTGAGTTATATTATGTTGAATGTTCAGAGCACTGCTTTGCTCAGTCATCATCTGTCAGCTCACACTTGGGCTGTTCCCACCTCCTGGCTAACATGGATGATGTTGCTGTGCACGTAGGTGGATTAAACTACAGTTTCCTAAAGGCAAGTCTTTATCAATACGCTACTTTGCACTGCCAGGTCTTATGAAAAAAAAATTCAAAATTCTGACTTTTTTCTTTTACATTTTTTGTTTTAGGGACTGAGACTCCTTGTTTGTTTTTTGTTTTGTTTTTGTCAAGTGTCCTGTCGTACTCTGGCCTTCTGTAGAGTCCCTGGGGCATACAGGTTCCAGAATGAGACCCTGGGCGTCTCCACCTGATCTTGACTGGATCTTGTTTCTCAATCCCAGGGAATGATGGCTCAAGGCAGGTTTCAGCTGGAGAATGGAAATTGCACTCTGTAGCAGGTTTTTCTCTGCTTGGTAAGAACTAATGTTCACTGCCTTGAGGCCCTAAAACCATCCAGGAGTGTTTCGCTAGCACTGCTTGGTTGATCCTCTGTGAATATTTGCCTCCTAATGAATCCTGGACCCAGTGATTGCTTGATACTGGAGGAAGACGCCAACTGGGAGAACCTGATCCCTGGTGCTGTAAGGAGTACCCGTTTGAACCAGATGGAATGGCTGACAGCAGACCATTCCTTTAGTCTTCAAAGATGGCAGCTTCAGTAGTTGGTGTACCTGCAGGGAGACCATCCTTCTTCTGCATTGGAAGTAGACGCTCTTTCTCCTGACTGAAAAGAAGGAAGAAACAAGGCTCAGGCTCAGATGCCATCATCTGGGTGAGGCAGGAGTGTGTGGAGGGGTATGTGTGTGTGTGGTGTGTGTGTGTGTGTGTCTGTGTGGTGTGTGGTGTGTGGTGTGTAGTGTATGTGGTGTGTGTGTGTATGTATGTGGTGTGTGTGTGTGTGGTGTGTGTGTGTCTGTGTGGTGTGTGGTGTGTAGTGTGTGTGGTATGTGGTGTGTAGTGTGTGTGGTATGTGTGTGTGGTGGTGTGTGTGTGTAGGGTGTGTGATGTGTTTGGTGTATGTGTGTGT
>NW_021614991.1:0-2092 GCF_004785775.1 Grammomys surdaster
CCTCTTCCTCTTTCTCTCCTCCCTCTTCCTTCTCCCTCTTTTCCTCCTCCCTCTCTCCCTCCTCCTTCCCCCTCTCTTCTTATGCCCCAAGAGAGCCAGAAAACAATCTTGGTAGTTGGTCCTCACCAGTTATCTTGCTTTTGAAGCAGGCATCTCTAGTTTCTTTGGCACCCTGTACTCTAGGCTAGATGACCCTTGACCTTCCAGGTGAACCTCTCTCTATCTTCCATCTCACTACAGAAGTACTGGCGTTACAGTGCTGATTAAACACAGGCTTTCATACTCAAAAAGCAAGTCTTTTGACCTGCTGGGCTGTCTCATCAGGCCCGTGTTTTTACAATTCTAAGAGAGATAAGACTGGTATGAAATTTGTTCTGTAGCCTAGGCTGCTCTTGAGTTCCTATCCTCCTGCTTTTGCTTCT
The DNA here is from genome assembly GCF_004785775.1 of Grammomys surdaster. Taxonomy (NCBI): domain Eukaryota; kingdom Metazoa; phylum Chordata; class Mammalia; order Rodentia; family Muridae; genus Grammomys; species Grammomys surdaster. The sequence goes on from NW_021614991.1 coordinate 423, forward strand.
CAAGGGTTGGGAGTATAGTTAGGCACCACCACACTCTCTTCTTCTTTGCTTTTAAAGGTGTTAACTATTCTCTAAGATGCTTTGCAGTTCTGTACACTGCCTTTCTGTGATCAAACTACCTCACAAAATATAAAGAAACATTTTCAAATGCTGCCTTTCTTTTTCTTTCTTTCTTTGTTTTGTTTTGTTTTGTTTTGTTTTTGTTTTTGTTTTTTTTTTTTTTTTTTTTGAGACAGGGTTTCACTGTGTAGCCCTGGCTGTCCTAGAACTCACTCGGTAGACCAGGCTGGCCTCGAACTCAGAAATCTGCCTGCCTCTGCCTCCCAAGTGCTGGGATTAAAGGCGTGTGCCACCACCGCCCGGCCACCTTTCTTTTTCTAACCTAAAGACAATCCCTGTGTTAATAAGGGGAAAAGTGAAACTTCCTTCTGAAAATAATAGTGTTCAGAAACTAACTGCTTTGTTTGGGCCTATTCCACTGTTAGCCAAGTGTAATCTCCAAGTGAGGCAAAAAGAACATTCCAGTTGAATTGTCAAAGGACAGTGCATGAATTGTTTAAAATATCAATTCGTGTTGTAAAAATATACAAATTATTAATGGCAGAAATGCTCTGAAATTGCTGAAATAAGTTGTTTCACAGTTCTCAAGGACTTTAGCGGTTTCTAGATATATAGAACTCAGTACCCAAGAAAAATAAGGTTATCTATGACAGATATTTTCTTCTTTGTAGAAGTCTGTGCTGTTGAGAAATTCTAAGTCATCACTCCGCACTTGCCTGATATTATCATCTGCTTTGCCTCAATAGGATGAGTTTGCAGTGGCTAGAGAGAAGCCTCAGTTGTTAAGAGTACTTCTACTCCACTATCAATAGGACACTATTAATAGCACAAAATGGCAACCAACAGATTGGGAAAAGCTCTTTACCAATCCCACATCCGATAGAGGGCTAATATCCAATATATACAAAGAACTCAAGAAATTAGACTCTATATAACCAAATAATCCCATTAAAAAATGGGGTATAGAGCTAAACAAAGAATTCTCAACTGAGGAAACTCGAATGGGCAAGAAGTACCTAAAGAAATGTTCAGCACCCTTAGTCATCAGGAAAATGCAAATCAAAACAACCCTGAGATTCTACCTTATACCAGTGAGAATGGCCAAGATCAAAAACTCGGGTGATAGTAGATGCTGGCAAGGGTGTGGAGAAAGAGGAACACTCCTCCATTGTTGGTGGGATTGCAAGATGGTGCAACCACTCTGGAAATCAGTCTGGCGGCTCCTCAGAAAATTGGACATAGCATTACCTGAGGACCCAGCTATACCACTCCTGGGCATATGCCCAGAAGATGCTCCAACATATAACAAGGACATATGCTCCACTATGTTCATAGCAGCCTTATTTATAATAGACAGAAGTTGGAAAGAACCCAGATGTCCTTCAACAGAGGAATGGATACAAAACATGTGGTACATTTACACAACGGAGTGTTACTCAGCTATTAAAAACAATGAGTTCAAGAAATTCTTAGGTAAATGGATGGAACTAGAAAATATCATCCTGAGTGAGGTAATCTGTTCACAAAACAACACACATGGTTTTCACTCACTGGTAATTGGATATTAGCCCAGAAGCTCCCAATACCCAAGATACAACTCACAGACCACA
>NW_021614992.1:0-1638 GCF_004785775.1 Grammomys surdaster
CTCTCTGTCTCTCTGTCTCTGTCTCTGTCTCTGTCTCTCTCTCTCTCTCTCTCTCTCTCTCTCGTGTGTGTGTGTGTGTGTGTGTGTGTGTGTGTATGTGTGTGTGAATGTATGGGTAGAGATGCCCAAGGAATCTAGAAGAGGGTGTTAGATTTCTTGGACCTGGAATTATAGTTAGTTGGCAGTTGCCCAACATGGATACAGGGACCCAGACTTAGGTCCTCTGCAAGAGCACCAAGCACTGTTTATCACTGAGCCATTTTTTTTATGACGGGGTCTCTCATTGAGCTGGGGCTCACTAGCTAGCTAGGCTGTCTGGGCATTGAGCTCCAGTGGTTTGTTATCTCCATTCCATGGTGTCAGGGTTACAAATGTGTACCACCTCTCCCAGTTTATTACGTAAGTTGTGAGGCTAGTACACCGGTCCTCCTTCCTGCAAGGCAAGCATTGCATTATTTCCTAGTCGCTCAGTGCTAGTTCTATAGAATATAGAGAATTCCAGCATGATTGTAAAGGCAAAAGAAAAACAAACAAACAAACAAACAAACAACAACAAAAAACAACTACTCTAACTTGGAGACCATCTGTATCGAGTTTGAGGCTCCTTCTTCTGAATCTACTGGCCTATTAGCATGGTCTAGGACATTGGCGGTGACAGTCATCCTGTTCTGAGGACATCAATCATGTTTGCCTTGTTGCAGGGGGTAAATAGTGGCCTTCATGAATGCCTGGCCCCCTTTGCCATGGTGCACTCTGGCTTATGAAATACAAGGGAAGTTTTGTTAGCACTCTTTAGAAAAGTTTGCTCATCCCAAAATGGGTAGGTCCTTGAGAATAGATCCTTCTTGTTAATTCAGCCCCATTTCCTCTGGATTCTACTATTAGAGGGCACATGGCTTGCACTGTGGTAGCTTTCTGTGACTGTAAGATAAGATCACAGGCACTGAAGCTGGCAGGCTGGAAAGAGGAAGTCAGCCTCACTCTTCTTGGCTTTGTTGATCTTCTGAGCAAGGCTGAGTCTGTCTGCATCTTCCTGCCAGTGGAGTAGAGTTCTCCTTTTCTTTGAGTCAGAAAGAGTGCTTAGCATATTTAGGAATAAGCCGGGGTGACTGGAGAGCAGAGAAGGAGATGGAGACGACGTAATAAATGAGAGCAGGAAGGGTTTTGTAGCACGGTAAGGACTTTTACCTTTTCTTCTGTGGGTGAGGGTCTATGATGGGTGATGAGCAGAGGCTTGGCATCCAGAGGACTCTGGAGGGTGGCTGGGAGAGACCCAAGGGGAGTGTGACCTGCTGGGAGCACAAAGAGGTGCAGCTAAACTCAGAGTTCTATTCTGAGCACCCCTGGGAAAGCTGAAATTCCAGGCTGGGGAAATGGAAACAGGAAGATCCTGGGGGTTCCTGACAGTTAGCAGAGCTGAATCAGTGAGATCCAGGTTCAGCAGAGACTGCCTTAGAAATTAAGGTGTACAGTGATTGAGAAAGATTGCCAACACACACACACACACACACACACACACACACACACACACACGTGCACGCACATTCATGCATACTCATATATGCACACATATATACACACACACTTCATGCACATCTCCATGTGCACAGGTACATGTACATACTTATACCAAGCACA
>NW_021614993.1:0-1844 GCF_004785775.1 Grammomys surdaster
CAGTGTTTTCAGTTTTATGAATTTCTTGCTTAGTAAAGGTTCAATTATATCAGGAAAAACTGTTTTAAATCACATTGCTTTACAAATCAAATGATTTCCTTATCAATTTACTATTTTTATGAATTTTAAATGCAAATTTCTCCTTTTTAAAAAGTCTCTTTGATATGTCTTTTGTTTGACTTTTCCACAGTGTTTTCAATTTTATGAATTTTTTGAAAAGGAAATGTTCAACTTTATCAGGAGAAACTGTTTTAAGTCACATTCCTTTACAAATCTAATGGTCTCCTTATCAATTTTTTATTTTTTATGAATTCAATACAAATTTCTCCTTTTTCATAATTTTCTTTGATTTCTCTTTTGCATGATTATAGTTTATTATTGGCTTTGTAAGTTTTCTTCAAGTTTTCACTATTTTTCCTGAGGTTTTCACTACCTTTTTCCACAGTGTTTTCACTTTAATGAATTTCTTGCAAAGTAAATGTTCAATTTTCGCAAGAAAAACTGTTTTAAATCACATTCCTTTACAAATCAAATGGTCTCCTTATCAATTTTCTATATTTTAGGAATTTTAAATTCAAATTTCTCCTTGTTCATAACTTTCTTTGACTTCTCTTCCGTTTGTTTACAGTTTATCATTAGCTTTTTAATTTTTCTTCAAGTTTTCAATATTTTTCCTGAATTTTTCACTAGCTTTTTCCAAAGTGTTTTCAGTTTTATGAATTTTTTGCCAAGTAAATGTTCAATTTTATCAGGAAAAACAGTTTTAAATCACATTCCTTTACCAATCAAATTATCTCCTTATCAATTTTCTTTTTTTTATGAATGTGAAGTGCAAATTTCTCCTTTTTCATAAATTTCTTTGATATCTCTTTTGTTTGATATTTCCACAGTGTTTTCAGTTTTATGAATTTCTAGCAAAGTAAATGTTCAATTATATCAGGAAAAACTGTTTTAAATCACATTGATTTACAAATCATAATGGTTTCCTTATCAATTTACTATTTTTTATTATTTTTAAGTGCAGATTTCTCCTTTTTTAAAAGTTTCTTTGATATGTCTTTTGTTTGACTTTTCCACAGTGTTTTCAATTTTATGAATTTTTTGAAAAGGAAATGTTCAACTTTATCAGGAGAAACTGTTTTAAGTCACATTCCTTTACAAATCTAATGGTCTCCTTATCAATTTCTATTGTTTATGAATTTCAATACAAATTTCTCCTTTTTCATAATTTTCTTTGATTTCTCTTCTGTACGATTATTGTTTATTATTGGCTTTGTAAGTTTTCTTCAAGTTTTCACTATTTTTCCTGAGATTTTCACTACCTTTTTCCACAGTGTTTTCAGTTTAATGAATTTCTTGCAAAGTAAATGTTCAATTTTAGCAGGAAAAACTGTTTTAAATCACATTCCTTAACAAATCAAATGGCATCCTTATCTATTTTCTATTTTTTAGGAATTTTAAATGCAAATTTCTCCTTGTTCATAACTTTCTTTGACTTCTCTTCCATTTGATTATAGTTTATCATTAGCTTTTTAATTTTTCTTCAAGTTTTCAATATTTTTCCTGAAATTTTCACCAGTTTTTTCCACAGTGTTTTCAGTTTTATGAATTTCTTGCCAAGTAAATGTTCAATTTTATCAGGAAAAACTGTTTTAAATCACATTGCTTTACAAATCAAATGGTTTCCTTATCAATTTTCTATTTTTATGAATTTTAAGTGCAAATTTCTCCTTTTTCATAAATTTCTTTGATATCTCTTTTGTTTGATTTTTCCACAGTGTTTTGAATTTTATGAATTTTTTTGCCAAGTAAATGTTCAATTTTACCAGGAAATACTGTTTTAA
>NW_021614994.1:0-2439 GCF_004785775.1 Grammomys surdaster
ACGTTCCATAGTGCTTTTCTGCTGCAATCTAGCAACTTTCTAGAACATGCCATATGAAACAATGAAAGATACATGGCCGGATGGTACAAGTGTTTCTGCTTTAAGCCAAAGACACTTCCTAACTGAAATGTCACATGTAACATGATTTAGGTGTTTTCAGCTCTGTTGTACTTGCCTTTAGCTCTGGAAGTAAAAATACACTGCAATTCACGTATTTTTACATTAGGTTTTTTCAATATATTCTATAGTACTTTTCAGCTGGAATCTAGCAACTTACTTGAACATTCCATGTGAAGCAATGAAAGATACATGGCAGGATGGTACAAGTGTTTCTGCTTTAAGCCAAACACACTTCCTAACTGTAATGTCACATGTAACATGATTTAGGTGTTTTCAGCACTGTTGTAATTGCCTTTAGCTCTGGAAGTAAGAATACATTCAAACCTCGTATTTTTACCTTAGGTTTCTTCAATACGTTCCATAATGCTTTTCTGCTGGAATATAGCAACTTACGTGAACATGTCATATGAAACAATGAAAAATACATGGCCAGACGGTACAAGTGGTCTACTTTAAGCCAAACACACTTCCTAAGTGAAATGTCACATGTAACATGATTTAGGTGTTTTCAGCTCTGTTGTACTTGCCTTTAGCTCTGGAAGTAAGAATACACTGCAATTCGCGTATTTTTACATTAGTTTTTTTCAATACGTTCTATAGTACTTTTCTGCTGGAATCTTTCAACTTACTTGAAGATTACATGTGAAGCAATGAAAGATATATGGCAGGATGGTACAAGTGTTTCTGCTTTAAGCCAAAAGTACTTCCTAACTGAAATGTCACATGTAACATGATTTAGGTGTTTTCAGCTCTGTTGTACTTGCCTTTAGCTCTGGAAGTAAGAATACACTGCAATTCGCGTATTTTTACATTAGTTTTTTTCAATATGTTCTATAGTACTTTTCTGCTGGAATCTTTCAACTTACTTGAAGATTACATGTGAAGCAATGAAAGATATATGGCAGGATGGTACAAGTGTTTCTGCTTTAAGCCCAAAGTACTTCCTAACTGAAATGTCACATGTAACATGATTTAGGTGTTTTCAGCTCTGTTTTACTCGCCTTTAGTTCTGGAAGTAAGAATACACTTCACACCTCGTATTTTTAACTTAGGTTTCTTGACTACGTTCCATAATGCTTTTCTGCTGGAATATAGCAACTTACTTGAACATGTCTTATGAAACAATGTAAAATACATGGCCAGATGGTTCAAGTGGTCTGCTTTAAGCCAAACACACTTCCTAACTGAAATGTCACATGTAACATGATTTAGGTGTTTTCATTTTGTTTTACTTGCCTTTATCTCTGGAAATAAGAATACACTGCAATTCGCCTATTTTTACATTCGATTTCTTCAATATGTTCCATAATGCTTTTCTGCTGGAATATAGCAACTTATTTTAACATGTCATATGAAACAATGAAAAATACATGGCCGGATGGTACAAGAGATTCTGCTTTAAGCCAAACAAACTTCCTAACTGAAAGGTCACATGTAAAATTATTTAGGTGTTTTCAGCTCTGATGTACTTGCCATTAGCTCTGGAAGTAAGAATACACTGCAATTCGCTTATTTTTACATTTGGTTTCTTCAATACTTTCTATAGTGTTTTTCTGCTGGAATCTAGCAACTTACTTGAACATGCCATATGAAACAATGAAAGATACATGGCCGGATGATACAAGTGTTTCTGCTTTAAGCCAAAGACAGTTCCTAAAAGAAATGTCACATGTAACATGATTTAGCTGTTTTCAGCTCTGTTCTACTTGCCTTTAGCTCTGGAAGTAAGAATACACTGCAATTCTCGTATTTTTACATTAGGTTTCTTCAATACATTCTACAGTGGTTTTCTCCTGGAATCTAGCAACTTACTTGAACATGCCATATGAAACAATGAAAGATACATGGCCCGATGATACAAGTGTTTCTGCTTTAAGCCAAACACACTTCCTAAATGAAATGTCACATGTAACATGATTTATGTGTTTTCAGCTCTGTTGTACTTGCCTTTCGCTGTGGAAGTTAGAATACTCTACAATTCGCGTATTTTTACATTAGGTTTCTTAAATACGTTCTATAGTGCTTTTCTCCTGGAATCTAGCAACTTAATTGAACATGCCATATGAAACAATGAAAGATACATGGCCGGATGGTACAAGTGTTTCTGCTTTAAGCCAAACACACTTCCTAAGTGAATTGCCACATATAACATGATTTAGGTGTTTTCAGCTCTGTTGTACTTGCCTTTAGCTCTGGAAGTAAGAATACACTTAAACCTCGTATTTTTACCTTAGGTTTCTTGACTACGTTCCATAATGCTTTTCTGCTGGAATATAGCAACTTACTTGAACATGTCATATGAAACAATGAAAAATACAT
>NW_021614995.1:0-1714 GCF_004785775.1 Grammomys surdaster
AGAAACGCTTGTACCATCCGACCATGTATCTTTAATTGTTTCATAAGAAATGTCAAAGTAAGTTGCTAGTTTCCAGCAGAGAAGCACTATAGAACATACAGAACAAAACTACTGTAAAGACACCCGACATGCAGCACATTCTTACTTGCAGAGATAAAGGCAAGTACAAGAGAGCTGAAAACACCTAAATCATGTTACATGTTTCATTTCACTTAGAAAGTGTGTTTGCTTAAAGCAGAAACACTTGTATCATCCAGCCATGTATCTTTCAATGTTACATATGGAATGTCCAAGAAAGTTGCTTGATTCCAGCAGAAAAGCACTATGGAACCTACTGAACAAACCTCCTGTAGAGATACTTGAATTGCAGCACATTCTTACTTCCAGAGATAAAGGCAAGTACAACAGAGCTGAAAACACCTAAATCATGTTACATGTGTCATCTGACATAGAAAATGTGTTTGGTTTATAGCAGAAACACTTGTACCATCCGGCCATGTATCTTTAATTGTTTCATAAGGAATGTCAAAGTAAGTTGCTAGTTTCCAGCAGAGAAGCACTATAGAATATACAGAACAAAACTACTGTTAAGACACCCGACATGCAGCACATTCTTACTTCCAGACATACAGACAAATACAACACAGCTGAAAACACCTAAATCATGTTACATGTGTCATTTCACATAGAAAGTGTGTTTCGTTTAGAGCAGAAACACTTGTACTATCTGGCCATGTATCTTTCATTGTTGCATATGGAATGTCCAAATAAGTTGCTCGATTCCAACAGAAAAACACTATAGAACGTACTGAACAAACCTACTGTAAAGGTACCCGAAATGCAGCATATTCTTACATCCAGACATATAGACAAGTACAACACAGCTGAAAACACCTAAATCATGTTACATGTGTCATTTCACATAGAAAGTGTGTTTGGTTTAGAGCAGAAACACTTGTACTATCCGGCCATGTATCTTTAATTGTTTCATATGGAATGTCAAAGTAAGTTGCTAGTTTCCAGCAGAAAAGCACTATAGAACATACAGAACAAACCTACTGTAAAGACACCCGACATGCAGCACATTCTTACTTCCAGAGACAAAGGCAAGTACAAGAGAGCTGAAAACAACTAAATCATGTTACATGTTTCATTTCACTTAGAAAGTGTGTTTGCTTAAAGCAGAAACACTTGTACAATCCGGCCATGTGTCTTTCAATGTTACATATGGAATGTCCAAGAAAGTTGCTTGATTCCAGCAGAAAAGCACTATGGAACGTACTGACCAAACCTCCAGTAGAGATACTTGAATTGCAGCACATTCTTACTTCCAGAGATAACGGCAAGTACAACAGAGCTGAAAACAACAAAATCATGTTACATGTGTCATCTCACATAGAACGTGTGTTTCGTTTAAAGCAGAAACACTTGTACCATCCGGCCATGTATCTTTGTTTCATAAGGAATGCCTAAGTAAGTTGCTAGTTTCCAGCAGAAAAGCGCTATAGAACATACTGAACAAACCTACTGTAAAGATAAGCCAAATGCAGCACATTCTTACTTCCAGACCTATAGGCAAGTATATCACAGCTGAAAACACCTAAATCATGTTACCTGTGACATTTTAGTTATGAAGTGTTTTTGGTTTAAAGCTGAACCACTTGTAGCATCCGACCATGTATCTTTCTTTGTTTCATATGTAATATCCAAGTAA
>NW_021614996.1:0-1002 GCF_004785775.1 Grammomys surdaster
GTCACATGTTTCATGATTTGAGTGTTTTCAGTGGTGTTGTACTTGCCTTTAGCTTTGGAAGTACGAATGCTTTGCAATGCCCGTATCTTTACTGGACGTTTGTTCAATACATTGTACAGTGCTTTACTGCTGGAATATAGCATCTTACTTGGACATGCCATATTAATCAATGTAGTTTACATGAACAGATTGTACAAGTGTATGTGCTTTAAAGCAAACACAAGTCCTAACTGAAATGTCACATGTAACATTGTTTAAGTCTTTTCAGCTGTATTGTACTTGCCTTTTGCTCTGTAAGTACGAATGCATTGCAATGCATTTTAGACTAAGTTTGTTCAATAAGTTGAATAGTGCTTTTCTGTTGGAATCTAGGAAATTTCTTGGACATGCCGTATGAAACTATTATGTATAAATGGCCTGATGGTACAAGTGTTTTTACTTTAAACCAAACACAAGTCCTAACTGAATTGTCACATGTAACCTGATTTCAATGTGTGTCAGCTGTGTTGTTCTTGCTTTGAGCTATGGAAGTACGAATGCATTGCAATGCACGTATCTTTACACTACATTTGTTCAATAAGTTGTATAGTGCTTTTCTCCTGGAATCTAGCAACTTTCATTGACATCCATATGAAACAATGTAGTATGCATGACTGGAACAAGTGTTTATGCTTTAAAGCAAACACAGGTACTAACTGAAATGTCACATGTAACGTTGTTTAAGTCTCTTCAGCTCTATTGTACTTGACTTTAGTTCTGGAAGTACGAATGCTTTGCAACGCCTTATCTTTACTGTAGGTTTGTTCAATACGTTGTATAGTGCTTTTCTGCTGGAATATAGCAACTTCCTTGGACATTCCATATGAAACAATGAAATATACCTGGCTGGATTGTATAGGTGTATAAGCTTTATAGGAAACACAAGTCCTAACTGAAATATCATATATAAAGTTGTTTAAGTCTTTTGAGCTGTATTGTACCTGCTTTTAGCTCTGAAAGTAC
>NW_021614997.1:0-3503 GCF_004785775.1 Grammomys surdaster
AAGGAGGAGGAGGAGGAGGAGGAGGAGGAGGAGGAGGAGGAAGAGGAGGAACAATGACCACCAGGAAGCTTACATTGTCGGAAAGGGAAAATCTGCATTCCCAGTCTGAAGGATTTAGACAACTGTAACTCTCAGCTATTCCTGCCTCTCAAGAGCTTTTAATAGGGGAGAGATATAAGTTTAAGCCTATTCAAGAGAGAGGACTTTTACCCCCTGAATCTCAGAACTAGGGCTTTCCAGCAAGACATACAGCAAGAACATAGCTCTTGAATAATGGAACTCAATTTCTACATGTGATCAGAAAACTGACAACCCTAAAGCTAAGCACAGAGGGTAGAAAATAAGTTAAGAGAGGGAATTTCAGGAAATGGGGAGTAAAAACTCATGGTTTTCCTTTTTGTTCTGTACATGTAAGTAACATAAAGCTAGCTATGCATGAATCTATTTTGTGCCAGGAAAGGCATGTGCTTTCATCTTGCATGACATAATTAACATGATATGGATGTTATGAAGCTTCCCAAACACTCTGGTGGCTTTATTTACCTTAGAAAGAAAAGCACAGCCCTAGGGATAAAGTATGACCTCTCCTTCCTACCAAGGGGACTACCTTCTACCCAGGCTTTACAGATGTTACTGTGAGATATCCTAACCAGTCAGGATTTCCAAATACTTGGAGACCTTACTGAAGACTTGAGTAAGAAGGTGGTAGAGATATGGCTCAGTGGGTAAGGACACTTGTTGTACAGTATTAGAATATGAGTTCAGATTTCTAGCACTCATGTAAAGCACTAGGGTGTTTTTCCAAGCATGTCTTTAACCCTAGTAGTTTAGAGCAGTTTGAAGCAGAGATGGGAGAAGGGCTTGGAGCTTGCTCAATGTCAGTCTAGCCCATGGTTTAGTGAAAGACCATGCCTCAATAGAAAAAGGTAAGGAGTTTTAGAATAGGACATCATAGGTTTCTAATCATTACACAAACATGAATTCACAAGTTCAAAAACAAGAATCTTAAAAGTACATATGAACAGTTGATAGAGGTTTTTTATTCAAGAGAAAAAGCAATATTAAAGGTGGATTCACTGCTATGAGCAGTGGACACAGCCATGATGACTTTAGGGCTCTTCTTTCCAGGACTCTCTTTTGAGTATAGGCAGGGGTGGAGAATGATTTACAGGGTCAGAAATTGGATTGATCCTTTGCCCAATTGAAAGTTAGGTCATTATATAAGTTTTGACAATATGCATATGTGTGTGCTGTATATCCTCTAATTTTGAGCATATACATGTCCCCATCAAGTATTCATGAGACAGCAATAGTGTTCCCCTTTCCACAGGTCACTTCAAATATTTGCCTTGTTCACTCCTCTTCTACAGGGTAGCATGTGATTATAAATTGCAAGTGAGACAGTGTTGAGTTTTGTGCTATCAGAAAAGACAGAGACATGTTCCCAGGAAAACTGCCTATCACTGAAGATGTCCCTCAGTACATTTTTTTCTTTTTTAATTTACTAGCTCTAGAAACTATCCAATACCCAGTGACTCTTGTGAATTGATTAAGCACCTTTGCCCAGTTTCATAGCTTAAGAGTAGAGATTAATTTTATACCTCGAAATCTGTTTTCTAAAAAAACAAGCCTCCCTGTTCACATTTGCAATTTCCAGCACCACTTGAAAATTCCTTACTCAGGTAAGGAGATGTTTCAATCTGCCCTTGAGTGAGTCAAACTTTCATTTCCATTTACATGTTTTCAGTATATATAAAATTCAACAAAGGAAAATAAGTCAAGAAGTAGGAGCTGAAATGAAATAGAAACAAATGAGACCAAAAGTAGATGGAATTGCAAAGCTCTTCTCCACAGGAAGACTTTTCGACGTGTTCCTGCTTCAGCCAGCAGGTGTCTACAGGTGTAAGCTGACAGACATCATCAGTTGGCAATCCACGAAGCATCGGTGATTTCAGAATAATTGTCATGGAAGAATAAATTAGTCTAAGTGTTTCTTGCCAGCAGAGGTCTTTCAGAAAGCTCTCTTTCTCTCATTCTGGGTTTGCTGCGCCAATTAAGTAGAGTTCTTTCTATGAAGAGAAGGGTTTAAAGTCAAAGCAACTCTATTTGCATATGTGGCGAGGAATAGCACAAACTGTCTGAAGAGTGATAACTGCTCTAATCCCTGTTGCAGTCAAGTCACTAATGTTTCTAGAGTCATCCTATTGCCATAGTAACAGAACTATAAAGTGTTTCACGGAAAGAATAAGTTTCCCTGCTCAGAGTCAAATGTTTATGAATTGGATCTTTAAGCTAAATGTTATGTAAATAACTTCCCTAGCATACACTTTGGTAATGAAAGCAAACTTCATGAAGGGATTCACTCTTGATGAGGTGCTACTCGTACGTGTATTACATAATTTGCTGCAACTACAAAAGTTAGAGAAAGCAGTCCTTTTTTTGCAGTTAGAAGTAAATGTGACATTTAATATTTCCCCAAACTGCAAAGCAATGATATTATTATACCTTTTCATATCACATCATTTGGACAAGGCCTTACTCAGCTATAAAATAATAAAGCAGACATTTGTACATCCCTCTGATCCTAAACACTATGCCCAGTCACTTTTCTCACAGACCTTCATTTTCTAGTATAGTCATGACTTCTAGTAATTATACTACATTACCAGACACCTTAGTAAATATGAGCATATTTTATGAGTATGTTTTAATCATGATGATATTGTAAAAATTCAAAGGAATATAAGTTTGCATCAAGAATCCATTTCATGACACATACCTGGATGATAACAAAAGTAATGTTTACTTAATTAGACTTAGGAAAGAGAGATGTTTGATACTTGGTGGGTGAAAAAAAAAAAAACATGTAACAAATACAGAAAGTGTTCCATCATTAATCCTCAGAGTGAAAAAAATCAACCCTGATATACAACAGTAAGAATCACAGGAATTTTAAAAGTTAGATAGTGACTCATTTACCATAGGGTAAGTCGTGGAGCTTGGGACTGAACCAGAGCTTTACTGTTTTTCTGATGCCCTTTACACCACATCTTCTGACAAGGATAATTATCCTTTTTTACATTGGCTTCCAAATCCTCATAATCTTCAAAGCAGCACCCCTAGAATACATAATTCAGCATGTATTTTCAGTTTACCCTTTTCCTTACACATTGCTCTAAATATGTAATTCTCTACTAATTATCCTACATCTGGTTATATTTTTAACACAAAGGGAAGTTTCATTTTTCTTTTTAAGCAATCATAGAATGAAACTTAAGGGAAACAAAACTGTGGATATGAATCCGTATCTAACTAATCAAGAGGCTATAGCTCTCTAAATCATAAAAATAAAGGAAAATCTTGAATTGACACCATAAACTGGCATTTTCAATTCCAATCGTTTATATTTCACACATGCGCCGGGTGGTGGTGGCGCATGCCTTTAATCCCAGAACATGGGAGGCAGAGGCAGGCAGATTTCTGAGTTCGAGGCCAGCCTGGTC
>NW_021614998.1:0-1270 GCF_004785775.1 Grammomys surdaster
AGGGAACCGAGCTATGTATCAATTCATTCAAACTTCCCACTCGGGCAAGGGAGCACTCTGAAATCCTGGACCGAGTTTGGGTTGGGGAGGGCTTCCACCATCCAGAACAGTTGATTTGCGTTCTTTCAGGTGACATCATCACCAGCTATGGAACCTTGAAGGCTGTGACTAAGGGCAACCCCCTGAGTTAGACATCATTGGCGAGCTTGCCTCCAAAGTCTTAGCTGCTAGGTTTAGGCCTGGTGTCTTAACCTTTATTAACTAGTCCGATTGTGAAATTTCTGGTAGCTGGTTACTGCACCCTAAAAGGATACTTCTGAGGAAGTATTCTTAGAACTCCTCAGAGTTTCCTTCCCAGAGTGGAACCGGGTGAACCGCCAACATCTGTTCTCCAATCCGTTCCCAATATTGACACCTTAACTATCGACATTCTTTGACTGACCCTGACGGGCTAAGTCAACTCGGTTGACAAGAGCTCTCCTGAGACATCAGGGCGAACACCCCACGAGTACCAACTCAGAGCCAGGCATACGGTTCGTGGAAATCAGAAAGGCCGCTACTGCCAAAAAAGCAATCTCCATGTGGCAACCCAAACAGCCTGGGGTGGAGATGAAGCCCGAAGCTTCAGGAAAAGCTAGAAAGAGGAAACACCAAAATGGAAGTGGAACAGAGACAGAGTCTGACGCTTTGGGACAACGTACAAAGACCAAACGCCAGGATGGGACAGAGATGATATTTAAAGAACCTGGCAAGGCCTGGAAGAAGACCCCTCCGGAGCATCAAGACCTAGAGCTTGAGAGAGACCAGTTGGGTAAGGGTCAGGTACAGAAGTCCCAGGAAGAGGGTCCAAGACAACCCCTAGAGTACATCAAAGGCCCTCCAGATCAGGCTGAGAGGAAGCCTGCTGATTGTCGCAAGGGGTGTAAGCATCCCTACTCTGCCCTGGAGGAAAACCGACAAAGCCCCCCAAAGGAAAAGCACGAGAGGTTACTTAAACACATTAAATGTGTTGAAGACCCACACCCTGACCCACACAGGCCTCAACCAATAACATCCAAGATGAAGGGCAGCGTGTCAGGGCACAGTCATCAAGATCAAGAACCACCTACACGAGACGAGAGAGAGGGCAGATATTCAGAGGACAAGTCCATTACAGAAAAGGAAGGTGGTGTAAAGCATGACGCAAGAAGGGGGAACAACTTGGAGCCTGCCTTACCCGGAACACCAGCTCCAATCATCCTGGATAGTGGCGGAGGCGATAGCTTCCTCC
>NW_021614999.1:0-8529 GCF_004785775.1 Grammomys surdaster
TGACAAGCAAGCCATTGAAGATCCCTATGATGATGCTGCCCTGGGTTCCCTTGGATCCCTGGGCCCTCCACCCCTCCCTGATGATGATGCCACTCCTGAAACCCCCAGACCCTCAGGCCTCCAGTTCTGCACCTTAGCTGGGGACTGGCTCTCTCCGTGGGGCCATCGGCCCTGCCATTCACAAAGCCCTTAGTGTTCTGCCTCAGGGTATGAATTGGCCCCCAAAGACAAAATTGCCCCCGTGACTTCGACCAACAATTTCTGTGGTGGTCTGCGACCTTCAAATGCCAGATCGGCAACCCTCCCCACCATGGCCTTTGTGCCTTTCGGGTTTGGCTCTTGCACCTCCTGGGCTTAGACCCATTGCACGGAGATGAGCAACCCCCCAAAAACGGTGGTTGAGGCCAGCAGCCCTTAATCCCCAGGACGGGATTATGCCGGTGCCACATGTATGTAACTTCCTTGAGAGGCCAGGGGCCGCGGTTTGGATGCGCCCACCTCAGCCGACAGAGGTGCCAAGCAGCGGGTGCCACCCTGTCCTCTCTAAAACATCGTCCTTTGAGTGTCGGCTGTGGACTCACACTGGCTAGCCTAAGACAGGGATTTGGGACAAAGTTGCCTTCTTTTTTATTATTAGTCACAGAAGGGGGACCTGTCGGGGGCCAGGAAAATATACCCTGGAGCTAAAAACACTTGGCTTGGGCAGCCTGCCCTCTGCCACCGTGAGAACAACAGTCACTTCCTTGTTCTCAGCATGCTTGCACAGAGCTTGCGGCTAACCACGGAGAGTTCAGCTTGTCCCCTTACCCAACCCCTTACTCAAGCCCCTTACCCAAATGTTCCCTTACCTAACTTTAGTTTTCCATTCCCCACCCAACCACAAGTTCCCTAACCCAGTTCCCTAAACCCTTGAAGAGGCCACCCCCTCCTTCCATTCCCCACAGTATATCTTGTAGCAGCTTCCGCAATAAAGTGAGACCTTGACAAGAATCAGCTGGCTCTGTGCCTTCTTTCTCCTTGCTTGGTCTCGCGCCTCTTTCTCCCCTGTTTCTTCCCATTAGGCTCGCCTTCTCCGAGGGACCCTGCGACAAAAGCTGCCCCGCGGGACGGGGCAAGTGGCACCCGAATAGGGACCCCTCGTGGGGTGAAGACGAGTCGAACGAGATCCCGATCGTAGCCGGCCGGCTTTGAATATTTGAGTGCTCCGAAGACTGTGAACTCGCCAGTCCGACGAGCGGTGAGTCACCTCGTTCAATGTTTTTCAAGAACAGGGCATAAAATATATGGATTTTTATCTGTGGGTAGGAGTAGGTCTTGTTTTAGAGTTTATCTTTGTTCTCCTGCTGTGTTTTTGTTGCAATTGCCACATACGCGGTAGAGAGTGCACAAGTCCACCTTGTGCCCCTGAAGACTGCTGATCGGTGGCCAACGAGCAGTAGTCATGGGACAGAAACTTTCTAAGGAAGCAGTTTTTATTCAAGACCTAAAAAATAGTCTTAGGGAAAGAGGTATAAGAGTTAAAAAGAAAGATCTTTTAAAATTTTTTTTGTATATTGATGGGGCATGTCCCTGGTTTATAATTGATGGTCCTACCATCCATCCAAAAAAGTGGCAAAAAGTGGGCCGAGAACTTAATGATAAATTGATCAGAGAAGGACCTGATAGTGTCCCAGCCACTGTTTTTTCCTATTGGGGACTTATTAGAGATATTCTAGAGGCAGATGATGATGATCCTCAAAAAAGGCGCCTCCTTTCTGTTGCCAAGTTTTGTCTCCGGCCGCTTTCACCACCGGCCCCCAAGGCCCCCTCCAGAGCCTCGTCAGTTGCTATTGATATGCCTTCAGAGGCTGCTTCAGAGGCTACTTCCTCAAAACATTTGCCTCAACAAATTTATCCATCCCTTATTGCCCTCAGAGAAGAGCCTTTGGACCCAGGAGATGCTGCCACCCTGGAGGAAGAGGCTGCCAGATATCATGACCAAGATTGGTCCTCACCCCCTCCCTATCCTTTGCCACCAACCCTCACAGGCCCAGCTCTTCTTCCTTCTTTACGAGCGCCCCTGTGTAAATCCAAGGCGGACCTTACAGCTAAGGTTGGAGAGCTAACAGAAGTCCTCAACCTGCAAAAACAGTGTCTTGATCTTTCTAAACAGTTTGACAGTCTGCAGATTTCCCTTAAAAATAACTTTTTTCCCCAGATCTCAGAGAGTAAAATAACAAAAAGCCGCCAGAGGCCCCCTAATAAATCAAGGCCGAAAGTGTTTCCTGTTCTCACCCGAGCTCGTGCAACAGCACTTGAGCAGAGGCCAGAGCCCTCAGCCCCTGATACTACTGAGGCCCCTTCCGATCTTGAATATGATCCAGACACTGATAATCAGCCATCTAGTGACAGTGAGGGTGAGGGAGCTGACCAAAGAGATTATAAAACTCTTCAGCCTGCATTTAAGTCACTTAAATTTAAACATATTAAAGATCTTCATAATGCCATTAAAAATTATGGTGCAAATGCTCCCTTTACATTGTCTCTCCTTGAGAGCTTGTCAGGAAATGGATATCTTTTACCAGGAGAGTGGATTAAAGTAATAAAAACAGTTGTTGACCGGCCTCAATTTCTAATTTGGAAGGCAGAGTTTTTAGATCGGGCACAAAATATTGCCAGCCGCAACCAGAAAAATCCCTTAGCCCCCACAGCTTCCTGGTCAGCTGATAAGATCTGCGGGCAGGGCAAATATGCTTCTGAAGAAAAACAGAAGGGCTTGTCGCCTGGCATCTTAGCTCAGACTGCTGAGGCCGCTTTAGGTGCTTGGAGAGTAATGCCTCCTTAAGGATCTGCCTTCTCTCCGCTCAGTAAAATCACACAAGGCCACCAAGAACCCTTCGCACAGTTTGTCGCAAGAATTCAAGAAACTGTAGAAAGAATGTTTGGGCCTGAAGAGACAGAGGGAAAGATGGTTAAACAACTTATATTAGAAAATGCAAACCCCGCCTGTCGTGCTGCCTTACGTGGCAAAAATAACCTGGAAGTTAGCCAAATGATTCGTCTTTGTGCAGATATAGATCCCTTTGGACATCAGGTGGGACAGGCCATCACTATGGCCATGGGGGCAATGATGGATAAGGCAGCTACTATGGCTATAGGAGCAGTGATGAATAAGACATCTGATAAATCCTGCTTCCGCTGTGGCCAAGCGGGCCATTTCGCCCGCCAATGCCCTACTAATGTTGCTGCCCCCCTTGGCCCAGAGACAAATAAACAACACTCTATGCCCTTAGGGCTCTGCCCCCGGTGTAAGCGTGGCCGGCATTGGGCTAAACATTGCCGTTCTAAAATAGATGTTTCAGGAAACCTTCTTCCACCAGTTTCGGGAAACGGAGGGCGGGGCCAGCCCCGGGCCCCTCAGCCAGTCTCCTTCCTGCCAGCCTCGGGGAACAGCCAGGCAGGGCCACAACAAACCCTTCAACAACAGCTCCCAGACCAGTCTCAACCCTCCATAGGGCTACCCCAGGGAGTCCAGGATTGGACCTCAGTGCCTCCTCCAATACAATATTAGAGGCCGGGGGAGGAGTCCAGATAATTCCCACTGGTGTTTTTGGCCCCCCCCACCCCAAACTTATTTTTTGATTTTAGGCAGAGCATCAGCCACCCTTCAAGGAGTTACTATTTTTCCTTCAATTATTGATAATGATTATTCTGGAGAGATTAAAGTGCTGGCCTCCAGTTCCAGAGGGCCCCTTCACATTCGCCAAGGACAGCGTATTGCACAAGCTCTTCCCCTTCCACTAGATACATCAGCACCCTCTTTGGGGCCGCCCCGGGGTGCCTCCACCCCAGGGTCTTCCGATGCCTATTGGGTTCAACAACTTTCACAAGAACGCCCACAGCTGAAACTTAAACTTAATGGCAAAACCTTTGAGGGCATTCTTGATTCAGGGGCAGATTCCACAGTAATTTCACAAGCCCATTGGCCTGCTTCTTGGCCCTGTCAACCCTCTCTAACTCACCTCCAAGGCATTGGTCAGTCTATTAATACCCTTCAAAGCTCACAGCTGTTAACTTGGGAAGATCCTGAAGGAAATACTGGACATGTCAGACCTTTTATTGTCCCAGGCCTCCCTATTAATCTATGGGGCCGAGATATTTTAAGCCAAATGGGAGTTTTTATGTTTAGCCCCTCTGTGACTGTCACCCATCAGATGTTAGATCAGGGATTTGTTCCTGGCCAGGGCCTGGGTAAAAACAACCAGGGGACTCCCACTCCCCTTGAGGTCCGGCCAAAACATTCACGTTCAGGATTAGGTTATAATTCAAATTTTTCTTGAGGGCCATTGCTCCTCCTGCACGTCAGGCAGATAAAATCACCTGGAAATCAGATTCCCCTGTCTGGCTCGATCAGTGGCCCCTTCCTCAATATAAGCTTTCAGCGGCCATGCAGTTGGTGCAGGAACAGTTAGATGCTGGCCACATTGAACCTTCCACCTCTCCTTGGAATACCCCTATATTTGTAATTAAGAAGAAAGGGGGAAAGTGGAGATTACTCCAGGACCTCAGAGAAGTTAATAAGACCATGGTTCCGATGGGAGCACTTCAGCCTGGCCTCCCCTCCCCTGTGGCTATACCCAAAGGATATTATAAAATGGTTATTGATTTGAAAGATTGTTTTTTTTGTATTCCTTTACATCCAGAAGATAGTAAGCGCTTTGCTTTTAGCCTTCCCATTGTTAATTGTATTGGCCCATCTCCACGGTTTCAATGGAGAGTTTTGCCCCAGGGCATGGCTAATAGTCCTACCCTATGTCAAAAATTTATGGCGCAGGCCATTGATCCCTTCCGTCTTCAATATCCTGATTTGTATATCATTCATTATATGGATGATATTCTCTTGGCTGGTCCTGATGAGACCGCTTTATTTGAGATAAGCCAACATCTGGTTACTGCCCTCCAAGATCTTGGGCTGCAGATAGCCCCCGGGAAGGTTCAACTCCAGCCTCCCCATTTATTTTTAGGGTTTGAATTATACCCTTCTAAAATTTTGTCCCAAAAGATTGAGCTCAGAAAGGATTCCCTACGCACACTTAATGATTTTCAGCGTCTTTTGGGAGATATAAATTGGCTTCGCCCATATTTGAAGCTGACCACTGGCGAACTTAAACCCCTTTTTGATATTCTTCAGGGAGATTCAGACCCTTCTTCCCCCCGCATATTGACCCTTGAGGCTGCCTCTGCCCTTACACGTGTAGAGAAGGCCATTCAACAACAGACTGTTACTTATTATTCTCCTGCCTCCCCCTTGTGGTTGTTGATTCTTCCCACTGTGTTTGCCCCCACAGGACTTTTATGGCCATCCAAGCCTTTATATTGGCTCCATTTACCTGCCACCCCCGCTAAGGTTTTGCCTACCTATCCATCCCTGGTGGCACAAATAATAAAACTGGGAAGAGAGATTTCCCTCAAACTTTTTGGTAAAGATCCTGACATTGTTAGCCTCCCTTACAATGCTGCTCAGGTCAAATGGCTCTTACAGACTTCTGATGATTGGGCTGTTAATTGTGTTTCATTCCAGGGAAAAATAGATAATCATTATCCTTCTGATAGGCTCATACAGTTTCTTCAACATCAGGCAGTTGTTTTTCCCAAAATTACCAAAACTTCTCCCATTCCCCAAGCCCCCCTAGTCTTTACAGATGGGTCTTCCTCCGGGGTTGCAGCCTTTCGGCTTGATGGACAAGTCTCCAGGGTCCAAACAAAATTCTCCTCAGCACAGTTGGTAGAGCTGGTTGCAGTTATTCAAGTCTTTAAGACTCTTACAGATTGTGCTTTTAATTTGTTTACCGATAGTGCATATGTGGCTCAGTCAGTGCCTTTGTTAGAAACTGTTCCTTTTATTAAGCCATCCACCAATGCCTCCCCACTTTTTGCTGAATTACAGAGATTGATTCTAGCCAGAGCCCATCCATTTTTTGTGGGACACATTCGTGCCCATTCCGGCCTTCCTGGGCCTCTTAGTAAGGGAAATGATCTTGTTGATAGGGCAACTAGAGATATTCAGACACCTTTAGAGGCACTAGCCACCCTTCCAGATGCTGTGCAAAAGGCACAAGAGGCCCATCGACTCCACCATCTAAATGCCCAGACTCTTCGACAATTGTTCTCCATCACCAGAGAGCAAGCACATCAGATTGTCCGTCAATGCCCAGGCTGTCTTACCCTTCTGCCTGAGCCCCACCTAGGGGTGAACCCTCGAGGACTCACCCCTGGAAGCTTGTGGCAGATGGATGTTACCCATTTTGCCCCCTTTGGCAAACTTAAATATATTCATGTTTCTATTGATACCTTTAGTGGTTTTCTTTGTGCCTCCCTACAGACTGGTGAGGCCACTAAACATGTTATTAGTCATTTAATTTCTTGCCTTGCTTATGTGCCCCTGCCCAAGATGCTTAAAACTGATAATGGGCCTGGATATACAAGTGTTGCCTTTAAACAATTTTGTGCCCAGCTTAACATCAAACATGTCACAGGCATCCCCTATAATCCTCAGGGACAAGGAATTGTTGAAAGGGCACATCAGTCCCTTAAAAACATGCTTCTAAAATTGCAACATTCAGGGGGCATTCTTTACCCTCAAAAGGGAAATTATAAAATGTTATTAAATCATGCCTTATTTGTTCTTAATTTTTTAACCCTTGATGAGAAGAAAAGATCTGCTGCAGATAGGTTTTGGCATCCCGCTACCCAATCTTCCTATTCTAGGGCCCTGTGGAAAGACCCCCTTACATCTAAATGGAATGGGCCTGACCCTGTTTTAATTTGGGGAAAAGGCCACGCCTGTATTTATGATGAGACTGCACAAAATGCACGGTGGTTACCAGAAAGACTGATAAAGATATTTGATACCCCAATCCAGGGACTTGTCCCTGAGAATAGATAAAATTGTGTTTTTACAGGTTAAAAATGAAGATGGGTCTGCTCCTCCTTTTAAGTATTATTGTGGTAAGTTTTCCCCTTTCTGCCTCCATTGTTAGATATCAACTTTTTAATTATACCTGGGTCATTTCTAATGAGGCGGGAGATGTTGTAAATACGTCTTCCCAGATTGGATCAGATATTCACTGGCCTATAATAATAGTAGACCTTTGCCAGTTGGCCTTGGGGGCTCGTGAAATTTGGGGCACCCCTACTCATTTTCTTCCTCAAAAGGCTCCAGTGACCACTCAACAAAGATATAGCACTAGGCCCGGATGCTATAATAAATGGGCCCGATCCTACCTGTCCCTGGCCCCTGTTTATGCTTGCCCCGGGGACCATCGACCCCGATCCTCTGGAGAGTCATGTGGTCACCGAGATGTGGCCTATTGCAACTCCTGGGGCTGCGAGACCACAGGCGATACTTATTGGAAGCCCTCCTCTTCATGGGACTATATTACCATAGCTAGAGATAATCCACCTTCGGGTGCCCCGTATTCTGGGCCTACCCCATATAATAAGGCATGTGAGAGTTGGTGCAATCCCCTTAAGATCTCCTTCACTAGTTATGCAAAGAAGGTCAATTGGCTACAGTCTAGAGGATTTGAATGGGGATTATGTGCATATATGAAAGGCCGTGACCCCTGCCTCACCTTTAAAATTCAATTACAAAGATCCATTCCAAATATAGCCTTGCCACAGGCCATAGGGCCTAACCGCATTCTTTACCCAGGTCCCAAAAATAAATCTGTGCGGGGACCACAAAATAAATCCGCACAGGCACCATATTCAGGGTCTGTCAGACAGTCACCTGCCCGGCCTTCGGTTTCATTATGTTCCTTTTCTCCTACTCCTTTTGTCCCTACCCTCCCCCGAGGGCCTATCCCATCTTCTCAGCTTATTATTGATCTTGCCAATGCTTCAGTTCAAGCCTTGAGAGATAGTAATTCGACCCAATATTTGCCCTGTTGGGCGTGTTTTTCACCCAAACCTCCCCTTTATGAGGGCATTGCCATCTTTGGGTCGTTAATAGCTACCAATGATTCCTCTAAGGTTTCCTCATATTATGATGGCATTGCCAAACTTACTATCGGTGAGGTTGTGGGCCTTGGATCCTGTTTTTTGGGACCCAATATGCTTCCCCCCATAAAATTACAACCTGTCTGTAATGAATTGGTAATAGTTAATTCTACTTTCTTATACCTTGTGGTTCCACAGGGTACTTATTTGTCTTGTGCAGAAGGATTGTCTTCCTTTTTGTATAGCCCAAAGTTTTTAGCCCTTAGAGATTATTGTGTTTTGATTAAATTAATGCCCAAAGTAACCATACGATCAGAAAAAGCCTTTCTTTTCCCTGATATATCCCTTACCCGATTTAAGAGAGAGCCAATTTCTGCCATTACCTTGGCCATTGTTCTGGGCCTGGGAGCAGCTGGAGCAAGCACAGGCATTGCTTCTCTTATAACCTCCCGACAACAGTATAATCAATTGTCCCTGGCCATAGATAAAGATATTCGAGAGTTACAAATGGGACTTGAAAATCTTAAAGATTCCTTGGTTTCCCTCTCC
>NW_021615000.1:0-1539 GCF_004785775.1 Grammomys surdaster
GGCAGCCCCTGTCCTCTGGTTTTAGTTCAGCCACAGATCAGCCAGAGGAGGGAGAGGTTGAGGTTTTCCCTGTATCAGAGACTAGAGATGCTCAAGCGGTTGCCTGGAGACATCACACAGGGTTTAATTTTCAAATTATTAAAGAGTTAAAAAATCCAGTGTCACAATACGGTGCCACTGCTCCCTTTACTCTTGCAATCTTAGAATCTGTTGCAGAGGAGTGGCTGACTCCTGGTGATTGGGATACTCTAGTGAGAGCAGTTCTTAGCAGTAGTGACCATCTTATTTGGAAATCAGAGTATCATGAGAATTGTAAAGAGACAGCTAAGAGAAACATTCAGACAGGTAATAGTTGGTCCTTTGATGCCTTAGTAGGAGAAGGGTAATTTCCTTCTAGTGATAACCAGATGCAATATGACCCAGGCTTATTCGCTCAAATTCAAAAAGCGGCCATGAAGGCTTGGCACAAACTCCCAGTAAAGGGAGACCCTGGTGCATCTTTGACCTCAGTCAGACAAGGGCCTGACGAACGATTTTCTGATTTTGTTCATCGCTTAATGACAACAGCAGGGAAGATTTTTGGTAATGCAGAGGCAGGTGTAGATTATGTGAAACAACTTGCATATGAAAATGCCAATCCTGCCTGCCAAGCAGCCATTAGACCCTATAGGAAAAAGACAGATCTTACCGGATATATCAGACTCTGTTCTGACATAGGGCCCTCCTACCAACAGGGCTTGGCTATGGCAGCCGCCATGCAAGGACAATCAGTAAGAGATTTTTTGGCAAGTAGAGACAAAAAGGCCTGTTTTAAATGTGGCAAGCCTGGACACTTTGCAAAATATTGCAAAGCAGAAAATGAGTTAACCCAGAGACAGCCCAGAAAACAGCCTGGGCTATGCCCACATTGCAAACGTGGAAGGCATTGGGCTAGTGAATGTAGGTCCAAAACAGATGCACAAGGAAACACCCTTTCCTATAATCAGGGAAACGGGAACAGGGGCCAGCCCCAGGCCCCGAACCAATACAAGCCAAAGCAGGTTTATGGGGCAGTCAGTTTCATACCAACAAACAACAACCCCTTTCAGAACTTAGTCGAGCAACACCAGGAAGTGCAGGACTGGACCTCAGTTCTGCCACCCACACAGTATTAACCCCAGAAATGGGACCTCAGGCCTTACCCACTGGAGTGTTTGGACCACTCTATCCAAATGTGTTTGGCCTGATAGTGGGAAGAAGCAGTGCTACTCTGCAAGGACTACAAATTTTTCTGGAGTTATAGACAATGATTATCAAGGTGAGATTAAGGTAATGGCCAAGGCAATACAGAATATAGTCACTATAATATTGTTACTTCCGTTGATTCCTACTAATCACAAATCTTCGGATTCTGAAGGAAAATCTGCTGCAGATAGATTCAGGCATCCTAATACTAAAAGGAATTTTGCAACAGTCCTCTGGAAAGACCCATTAACTGGAACCTGGAATGGGCCAGATCCAGTGCTTATCTGGGGAAGAGGTTCTGTCTGCATATATTCC
>NW_021615001.1:0-472 GCF_004785775.1 Grammomys surdaster
TTCATTCTTTTAGTCATTTCTTAGGCAATCAGATGCAATTAACCTGTTATTTGCGATGAATTAAAATCCCCCCTCCCTTTGTGTCACTGACTCAGTTGACTGCAGTCAAACGCTTACTGTATGCTGCCCTGAGAGTTCAGTGCTAACTCAGAAGTTGGTTGGTTATAACTTAGAAGGCTAAAAGGAGTTCTGGAAAGTTTCAGTACTAAGGCAAGTTCAGGATTGTTCTGTTCCCCTTTTGTGGCCAAATGACATTGTGAAAACACTTCCAAGTACCTTCAGAGTTCACCCTACATCTTACAACATGACATTTAGCATACCAAAGCCCATCCTCTTGGAGGCTGGGAGGGACTGAAGTCTAAAGGAATTAGTGTAAGAATGAAACTATTAGGAGTTGAACTGAAAGAATATTCATTGAAGACCAAACATGATTTTTTAATAAAACCACATAACAACGATTGTTACACAGATA
>NW_021615001.1:482-1027 GCF_004785775.1 Grammomys surdaster
GGCTCATTTACTTTGTTGTGTGGAGTGCCCTCAGAGTTCTTTATGCCTTCATTTTCAGCGGCAATACAGTGGAATGAGGCCCTCTCTCACACTCCTTACTCAGCAATTTGGGTCTCCTTTCTCTTCTCATAGTTTCCTTGGCTAAAGGTTTGTCAGTTTAGTGGTGATAATTAATTTTTATTGCCATATATATATACATATATATGTATATATATATATATACATACCTACATATATATGTATATACACATACATCTTTAATTATGACTACCTCCTTCTTCCTGCTTCCTTTGCATTTAGAGCTTTTTTCCCAGCTCCTTAAAGTATAAAGCCTTAAATTAGGCTATTAATTTGAGATCTCTTATTCTTTCTAAAATACAGACATTTATTCACTTATAGTTTTATTTTAGCTTTATTTCATTAAATTTTGATATTTTTCTACTTTAACTAATCTCCAAGCACTATATGAGTATTGTCATTTCTTTTTTTTGACTCAGTAGTTATTTGGAACCTTGTTTAATTTCCCCCAAATATCTTTTGTCTTT
>NW_021615002.1:0-3334 GCF_004785775.1 Grammomys surdaster
GAATGCATGGCAATGCGCCTATCGTTAGAGTAGGTTTGTTCAGTACCTTGTGTAGTGCTTTTCTGCTGGAATCTATAATCTTAATTCGACATGCCATATGAAACAATGAAAATACATGGCCAGATCGTACAAGTGTTTATGCTTTAAAGGAAACACACATCCTAACGGAAATGTCACATGTAATGTGCTTTCAGTGTTGTCAGCGGTGTTGTACTTGCCTTTAGCTCTGGAAGTACGAATGCTTTGAATTGCGCGTAACTTTACAGTAGGTTTGTTCAATACATTGTATAGTGCTTTTCAGCTGAAATCTATCAACTAGTTTGGACATGCCATATGAAACATTGAAGTATGCAAGACCAGATGGTACAAGTATTTATGCTTTAAAGCAAACACACATCCTAACGTATATGTCACATATAACGTTGTTTAAGTCTTTTGAGCTGTATTGTACTTGACTTTAGCTCTGAAAGTACGAATGCATTGCAATGCATTTTAGATTAAGTTTGTTTAATTTGTTTTATAGTGCTTTTTTGCTGGAATCTAGCAACTTTCTTGGACATGCCATGTGAAACCCTGAAATATACATGGCCAGATTGTACAAGTGTTTATGCTTTAACCCAAAAAACGCCCTAACTGAAATGTCACCTGTAATGTGATTTCAATGTTTTCAGTAGTGTTGTACTTGCCTTTAGCTCTGGAAGTACGAATGCATTGCAATGCATTTTAGAGTAGATTTGTACAATAAGTTTTATTGTGCTTTTCTGCTGGAATCTAGCAAGTTTCTTGGACATGACAAATGAAACAATGAGATATACATGGCCGGATGGTTCAAGCGTTTATGCTTTAAACCAAACACAAGTCCTAACTGAAATATCACATGTAATGTGATTCCAATGCTTAAATCTGTGTTGTACTTGCCTTTAGCTATGGAAGTACGAATTTATTGCAATGTGCGTATCTTTAGAGTACGTTTGTTCAATACGTTCTACATTACTTTTCTGCTGGAATCTAGCAACTTTTTGAAAATGCCATATGAAGCAATGAAATATACATGGCCGGATTGTAGAAGTGTTTACACTTTAAAGCAAACACACGTCCTAACTTAAATATCACACGTATCATGATATGAGTGCTATCAACCTTGTTTTACTTGCTTTTACTCTGGAAGTAGGAATGCTTTGCAATGCGTGTATCTTTACTGTAGGATTGTAGAATACGTTGTATAGTGCTCTTCTGCTGGAATCTAGCAAATTACTTGGACATGCCATATTGAAAAATAAAGTATACATGACCGGATGGTACAAGTGTTTATGTTTTAAAGCAAACACAAGTTCTAACTGAAATGTCACATGTAACATTGTTTAAGTATTTTCAGTTGTATTGTATTCCCTTTAGCTCTGGAATTACAAAGGCGTTGCAATGCATTTTAGAGTAGGTATGTTCAGTAGTTTGTATAGTGCTTTTCTGCTGGAATCCAGCAACTTTCTTGGATATGCCATATCAATCAATGTAATATACATGGCCTGATGGTACAAGTGTTTATGCTTTAAACCAAACACACGTCCTAACTGAAATGTCACATGTAATGTGATTTCAATGCTTTTAGCTGTGTTGTACTTGCCTATAGCTCTGGAAGTAAGAATGCATTGCATTCCACGCATCTCTACACTAGGTTTGTTCAAAGACTTGTGTATTGCTTTTCTGCTGGAATCTAGCAACTTACTTGGGCATGCCATATGAAACAATGAAGTATAAATGACCTGATGGTAAAAGAGATTGTGCTTTAAAGCAAACACAAATACAAGCTGAAATGACACATATAAGGTGATTTCAATGTTTTGATCAGTATTGTACTTGCCTTTAGCTCTGGAAGTATGGATGCATTGCAATGCATTTTAGAGTACGTTTGTTCAATAAGATGTATAGTGCTTTTCTTCTGGAATCTAGCAATTTTCTTGGAGATGCCAAATGAAACAATGAGATATACATGGCCGGATGGTTCAAGCGTTTATGCTTTAAACCAAACACAAGTCCTAACTGAAATATCACATGTAATGTGATTCCAATGCTTAAATCTGTGTTGTACTTGCCTCTAGCTCTTGAAGTACAAATGCTTTGCAATGCACGTATCTTTACCGTGCATTTTATCAAGACGTTATATAGTGCTTTTCTGCTGGAATCTAGCAACTTACTTGGACATGCCATATGAAACAATCAAGTATACATGAACGGATGGTTCAAGTGTTTATGCTGTAAAGCTTACACAAGTCATAACTGAAGTGTCACAAGTAACGTTGTTTAAGTGTTTTTAGCTGTTTTGTACTTGCGTTTATTTATGGAAGTACGAATTCTTTGCAATGCATTTTACAGTAGGTTTGTAAAATATGTTGTATCATGCTTTTCTGCTGAAGTCTAGCAACTTTATTGGACAAGCCATACGAAACACTGAAATATACTTGGACTGATGGACAAGTGTTTATGCTTTAAATCAAACAAATTTCCTAACTGAAATGTCACATATAATGTTGTTTAAGTCTCTTCAGCTGTATTGCACTTGCCTTTATTTCTGGAAGTACGAATGCTTTGCAATGCGCGTATCTTTACTGTAGGTTTGTTCAATACATTTTATATTGCATTTCTGCTGGAATATAGCAAATTCCTTGAACATTCCATATGAACCAATGAAACATATAAGGCTGGATGGTATAGGTGTATAAGCTTTCTAGGAAACACAAGTCGTAACTGAAATATCATACATAACATTGTTTAAGTAATTTGAGATGTATTGTACTTGCTTTTAGTTCTGGAGGTACGAATGCATTACAATGTGAGTATCTTTACTGTAGGTTTGTTCAATGTGATGTATAGTGCTTTTCTGCTGGAATCTAGCAACATTCTTGGACATACCATATGAAACAATCAAATATACATGGCCAGATGGTACAAGTGTTTATGCTTTAAGCCAAACACACTTTCTAACTGAAACGTCACATGTAATATGATTTCTGTGTTGTAAGCTGTGTTGTACTTGCCTTTATCTCTGGATGTACGATTGCTTTGCAATGAGCATATCTTTACTGTAGGTTTATTCAATTCATTTTATAGTGCTTTTCTGCTGTAATCTAGCAACTTTCTTGGACATACAATATGAAACAATTAAATATACATGGCCGGATGGGACAAGTGTTTATGCTTCAAAGCAAACACACATCCTAACTGAAATGCGACAAGTAACATGATTTCATTGTTTTCAGTGGTGTTGTACTTGGCATTACCTCTGGAGGTACGAATGCTTAGTAATGCGAGTATCTTTACACTAGGATTTTTCAATACG
>NW_021615003.1:0-1120 GCF_004785775.1 Grammomys surdaster
AAAAAAGTAACAGCCTAGACAGAACTCTTCCAAAGGGTAATGAGAGCCTAGAGAGATGGCTCAATGGTTGTGAACACTGATGGCTCTTCCAGAGGTCCTGAGTTCAAGTCTCACCAACCTCATGGTGGCTCACAACCATCTGTAATGGGATGTGACATTCTCTTCTGACATGCAGATGGAGCACACATATACACAAAATAGACAAATCTTTTTTAAGGATAATGGAGATGCCAAAGACTAGCCCTCTACAATCAATAACTTCTGGCAGAGGGGTGGGAGCAGAAGGACTCAGTTCTATCTCAAGGAGCAGACCACAGAGAATTTGACCATGCTGTATGAGTAGATAAAAAACACAAAGTAGACTTTCTTTTTAATTGTTTTTATCCTTTACTACTTTGGTGGTGGGGGGTCACAAGGTGAGGGCAGACATGAAAGTACTAGAAGGGCTTGTGATTGGGGTGCATGATGTGAAACTCCCAGAAAATCAATAAAAATGGTATGTGGAAAAAATACTACAAGTATCTAGCTTAAATGCAGACCTTAATTTTACTGACTCGTTGAAGTCAGTACCATTCAAAAGCTCAGGTTCTGGGGGTAGAGAGATGCCTCAGTGGTCAAGAGTACTTGTTGTTCTTAAAAAGGACCCAGGTTCAATTCTCAGCCCCCACATGGTGACTCACAACCATCTGTAACTTCAGTTGCAGGGGATCTGGCGCCCTCCTCTGGCCTCTGCAGCGTTTGCAAGCGCTTGCATATAAGCAGGGGAAGTGCTCATCCATGTAAAAGGAAAACAAATCTTTAAAAGAATTCATTTCTTAAAGCTCATGTCCTATGAAAAGCAAACTAAAGTTCTTTCATGAACAGGGAAGAAAAGAGACACCCTTAGCATGCAAACCAGCCTGCCTCGGGTTCACGGAATCTAACCTCATGGCGAATTTTCTTACCACGAAGCTCTTTTAGCTGCCCACACTCCTAGCGTTATCATTTGATAGAATGCTATACTGCCATTGTGGTGACTATTTTACATTTTTCACTTCACCAAGCCATTCAGGAAAACATTCCAGCTGCCTCCTTTCCCTGCATGATGAGTGGCCCTCGTTCCATCAGGAAAACGTGAAGA
>NW_021615004.1:0-5211 GCF_004785775.1 Grammomys surdaster
AAACTGCTCATTTGGTACGTATGTGTCATGAGGTCTAAGTCTAGCCAATGGTTGGTGATTCAGTCACTGTGAGCTCCCAAGGTTCCAGTTTAGTTGAATGTGTTGGTCTTCCTTTGGACTACCTGTTCTCTTCGGGTCCCTCGATCCGTCTCGGACCTCTTCGATAAGACTCCTGCACACAATCTAATGTTTGACTGTGAGTCTCTGCAACTGTTTCCAAGGGCCTTTGGGTAGAGCCTCTTAGAGGTAGGTTATGCTAGGCTTTTGTCTGCAAGCATAACAACGTATGATTAATAGTATCAGGGATTGATTTTGCCCATGGATGAGTCTCAATTTGGGGCAGTCGTTGGTTGGCTATTCCTTCTATCTCGTTTCTATTCTTGTCCTTGCACATCTTGTAGGCAAGACACGTTTTGGGTCAAAGGTTTTGTGGGTGGGTTGCTGTCCTTATCCCTCCAGTGGGAGTCCTGCCAGGGTAAAGGAAGGGGTGAGTTCAGGATTCCTATCCCCCACTGCTGGGAATCTCAGCTAGAATTGCCCCTATAGATCCTCTGGGGACACTGTTACGCCATGTCTCTGGCAAGTCCCAGAGATTGCTCTCCCTACTGCCATTTTCCCTTCTCTCTCTTTAACTCTACCTACATCTCACTCCCCACTCTACTCCTTCCAGTCTCCTCATCCACTCAGATGTCTCCTTCCATCGACCTCTGACACTTGTTTTGCTTTCCCGTTTGTGAGAAATTCAAGCATCCTCCTTGGGCCCTCTTTGTTTTTTGTTTTTGTTTGGTTTGTTTTTGGCTTCTTTGGGTCTGTGGATTAGAGCATGTTTATCATGCACATTATGGACAATATCCACTTATAAGTGCATACATAGAATACATGTCATTTTTTCTGCAAGTTGCCTCCAGCACTGATGAGCTCAGGGCTATTCCCCACTTTCTGTTTTATTAAATTTAGTATATCTGGTTTTGAGGACTTTGATCATTTGGACTTGAATTTAGTGCAGGTTGACAACTATGGATCTGTCTTCATTATTCTACATGTAAACATCCAGTTACACCAGCACCATTTGTTGAAGGCATTCCTCATTTTCCATTGTATGATTTTGTCTTCTTCGTGAAAAATCAAATGTCTGTATGTATGTGGGTTTCTTTCTGAGTCTTAGACTCCCTCCCCTTGATCAACTTGTCTGTTTCTATACCAATACCATGTAGTTAATATTACAACTACTCTGCAGTCTAGCTTGAATTTAGGGATAGGTATATCTCAGATGTTCCTTTACTTTTCAGGATTGTTTTAACAATCCTGGGATTTTTGTGTTTCCATATGAAGTTGAGAATTATTCTTTCAAGATCTGAATAGAATTGTGTTGGAATTTTGATGGGAATTGCGTTAAATCAGTAGACTGATTTTAGTAATGATCTACCACTTCCTGGTGAACCCCCCTCCACCAACCCCCCATCCCATGATATCCCACTTCCTGGTTACCCTTATACCACCTCCTCAAACCACATCTGCCCTTCCCCCTCATTTTTCCTGTATGAGAGTGCATCCCTACCCACACACACTCTGCTGCTTCATGACTCTAACCTCCCACTACTCTGGGGCATGAAACCTCCCTGGGACCAATGGCTTCCCCTATCATTGCTGTCAGGCAAGGCCATCCTCTGCTCCATATGTATCTGGAGAAACAGATCCCTTTAGATAAATTTCTTTGTTGGAAGCCTACATTCTGGGAGAACTGGGTGGTCAGGCCAGCCTATCTTGTTCTTCCGATGGGGTTGCAATCCCACTTTGGTCCTCCAGTCCTTCTGCCAACTCCCTGACCAGGTTCCCTGAGTTCAGTCTGA
The DNA here is from genome assembly GCF_004785775.1 of Grammomys surdaster. Taxonomy (NCBI): domain Eukaryota; kingdom Metazoa; phylum Chordata; class Mammalia; order Rodentia; family Muridae; genus Grammomys; species Grammomys surdaster. The sequence continues at coordinate 1,851 of NW_021615004.1, forward strand.
TGGTTGTCTCCAAACATTGGCTTTTGCATTTGTCAGTTTTTGCCTAGTCCTCACCATGAACTACCACAGTTGGTTCTTGTTGACAACTATGGGTCTATTTTCATTATTCTACATGTAAATATCAAGTTAGGCCTGCACCATTTATTGAAGACATTCCTCATATTCCATTGTATGATTTTGTCTTTTTTGTCAAAGGACAAATGTCTTTATATATGTGGGTGTGTTTCTGGATCTTAGGCTCCCTCCCCTTGATCAACTTGTCTGTCTCTATACCAATACCATGAAGTTAATATTACAGCTACTCTGTAGTATAGCTTGAATTTAAGGATAGCTATATCTCCAGATGTTCTTTTACTGTTCAGGATTGTTTTAACTATCCTGAGATTTTGTGTTTCCATATGAAGTTGAGAATTGTTCTTTCAAGAATTGAATAGAATTGTGTTGGAATTTTGATGGGAATTACATTAAATCTGTAGATTGCTTTTAGTAATGGTATCTCACTTCCTGGTTACCAGCTTCCACCAACACCCATCCCATGCTATCCCATGTCCTGGTTACCCTTACACCACCTCCCATACCACATCTGCCCTTCCCCCTCATTTTTCCTGTATGAGAGTGCATCCCTACTCACACACACTCTACTGCTTCGTGGTTCCAAACTCATACTACTCTGGTGCATGAAACCTCCCTAGGACCAATGGCCTCTCCTCTCATTGCTGTCAGGCAAGGCCATTCTCTGTGACATATGTATCTGGAGAAAAGGATCCATTTAGGTACATTTCTTTGTTGGAAGCCTACACTCTGGGAGAACTGGGTGGTCAGGACAGCCTACGTTATTCTTCCAATGGGGTTGCAATCCCACTTTGGTTCTCTAGTCCTTCTGCCAGCTCCCTGACCAGGTTCCCTGAGTTCAGTCTGATGATTGTCTCCAAGCATCGGCCTTTGCATTGGTCAGTTTTTGCCTAGTCCTCGCCATGAACTACCACAGTTGGTTCCTGTCCCCAAGCACCTCTTGACCACTTCAATGTGTTGGGTTTGTCTGCAAACATGATGTATTTTCAGTTGTGATTGTTCCCGAATTGGCATTTATTTCCATCTCTGTTCCATGTTTTTTCTGTTCTTTTGGAAAGAAACGTTTCTGGATTAAAACAAAAAAACTTTGAGATGGGTGGTTGGCTACATCATTTGACCATGGGCCATGCCTATCTACTGTAGGTGGTCCCCGCAGGTTCTATCCCCTTATTCTCTGCGTATTACACTTAAAGTCAATCCCATTGGGTCTTGGGAGCCTCATGTTTCTCTGGTGTCTGGGACACTCCAGTGTCTATCCCCAGTTCCTCATCCCCTCCACTACCTACTTTTATCTGAATTCCTGAACTTCTGCACCTCTCTCAAGTCTCTTCCAAATTCTGATACTATCACTCTTATTTCTTCCTTCTCCTTTATCCCTCTCTCCCTTGACCCCCTCTCCTTTCATATACCACAATCTTCCTGTTCTCCCCTTAGTTCAGGATGAAGCATCCACCCCCTTGTCTTCCTTCTTTCTATGCTCCCTATGGTTTGTAGGTTGTATCATATGCATTGTGAGCTTTGGTGTTAGTATCCACAAATTAGTGAGTACATATCATGTGAGTTCCTTTGTGTCTGGGTTACCTCACTAAGGATGATACTTTTTAGTTTGATCCATTTTTTCTGTGAATTTCTTGAAGTCATTGCTTTTAATTGCTGCATAATATTCCATTGTATATATGTACTACATTTTCTGTATCCATTCTTCTGTTGAGGGACATCTGGGTTGTTTCTTGGTTCTGGGTATTAAGTCAGCCTGCTATGAACATAGAGGAGCACACGTTCTTGTTATATGTTGAAGCATATTTTGGGTATATCCCCAGGAGTGGTATAGTTGGGTCTTCAGGTAAGGCTATAAGTGTTTTAAAAAATGTTCTTCCCGCATGTTGAACATGTCAAGTTGACATCCTCTTTAATTTGTTATTTCTAAAATATTCTTTGGAAATCTAATTCCTTCCTTTCTCATTCTTGTATCTATGTGTTCCTTTGAAACCCCTTCCTACTTGGAAGCAATTATGGATACTTCAACCACTATGGATATGGGGGACATTTATTGGAACATGAGTAACCCATAGGTGGCTTCACCATTGAAGAAAGTTGAACTGTCCCCAAGTACACTAACTGTCCATAGGCTCAAAGTGGGAGCTGATGATACTCTGCCATGGTAGCATGACTTGTTGCACCTTTTCCCTGTAGTGAGTCTGACATTCTAGTTCAAACAATGCATCTACAGTGAATCTTCAGAATGAATACAAGCTTATCATCCAGCTGTAGGTCGGTTATCATCAAGAGTTCCTGTCTTACTTCCTTGTTGTCTTTATGTTCTCAGCATTCAAACAAGTGCAGTTACTATACCTGTGCATGAACATCACTGAGATGCAACAGATGTAAACAAACCTGCTTCCGTGTTAACATAGAGTCAGCAAGTTTCATTCATATCAGTGATCTGAGTTGGAGATTTTTAGTACATTGTTGCATAAGAATCGATGGAGTGACCCACCTAAAACCGTAAATACAACTAAATCCAACATGTGTATAGTTTTTTTTCATAGAATTATTTCTGACACAATGTGGGATACTGACCATTTCCATAGCATCTAAGTTTTATTAGGTTCATGAAACTCTAAACTGAGCTAAAGGTCTCAAGAGGATGAGGGTGAGTTATTTGCATACATGCACCATTTTATTCCAGGGCGTTCAGCACTGGAAGGTTTTGATATTCCATGGACCAATTCCCTGAAGATGCCCAGAGATATTTGTACTGCCAGGTAATTTCTGAGTGGTCTGTACAGTAGACATGATTGACAGTCAGGACCACCCCCAGGGGTCATTCATTTCCCCTCCCAAGTAACCCAGTGAAAAGGTCAAGTTTGTTTTGCCTAAATGTTGTCAGAGGCATTGATCAGGTTGAAGCTGGGTCACAGGAAGGATGGTCCTTATATGAGATGCCAGGGACATCTGGCTAGATGGAAGGCCATAGGCATGGATGTAATTGTGTGTGTGTGTGTGTGTGTGTGTGTGTGTGTGTGTGTGTTTGTGTGTGTGTGTCCACATCCATATCTATATCTATCTATATAGTTTGAGATAGGGCCTTAGGTAGCCAGGTTGACCTCGAACTAGATATGTTGCCAAGGATGATTACTGATTCTCTGGGCTCTACTTCTCCAGTGCCAGGATTATAATATGCATGTGTTGTCCTTTCTCCCCTACTCTAGAGTGCGGTGCACTGATTAGGACATCTTAAAAATCAATACAGACTCAGTGATGCAATACCCCTTCAACTCTTCGGTTC
>NW_021615005.1:0-1165 GCF_004785775.1 Grammomys surdaster
GTTGGTGATGCTTGCGTCTATGACTCCTGATCTCTTTCTTAGGTTTTCTATCTCCATGGTTGTCTCCCTTTGAGCTTTCTTTATTGTTTTTATTTCCATTTTCAGATCCTGAATGTTTTTGTTTTATTCCTTCTTTGTGTTTTCTTGCATTTCTTTAAGGGATTTCTATGATTCCTCTTTAAGGGCTTCTACCTGTTTACTTGTACTCTCCTGTATTTCTTTAAGGGAGTTACTTAATTCCTTCTTATAATCCTCTATCATCATCATGAGAAGTGATTTTAATTCTGAATCCTGCTTTTCAGGTGTGATCGGGTGTCTAGGGCTTGCTATATTGGGAGAACGGGGTACTGATGATGCCAAGAAACTTTGGTTACTGTTGCTTATGTTCTTGCGCTTGCCTTTCTCCATCTGGTTAACTCTAGTGTTACTTGCCCTCACTGTGTAAGACTGGAGTCTTTATTTCTAGTTATCTTGCTTGTTGCAGAGCTCCTCAGAGTCCAGATGTCTCTGTAGTCTTATGATCCTAATCTCCTGGGTGGAAGAACTCCTGGGACTCAGGCCACCTCTTGGATCTGGAAATCCTTCTGCTCTGGGTGCAGTGGTTCCTCTAGGATGGCTCAGGATACGATGTCTCCCAAGTGCAAACCACCTTGGTGTCTGCTGCTCTGAGTGCAGTGGCTCCTCTGGGATGACTCAGGATTCAGTATCTCCACAGGACAGGAGCAGACCAACTCTGTGTCTGCCCCAGCCCAAAGGACCAGGCAGGGGTGGAAGGGAAGTGGAATTCCGGAGGGGCAGGGTTTGGGTAGCTGCTGTGTCCTGAATGTCCCTGGCTCCCAGATGTATCTCTGTGGCTTAGGGAGTGAGATGGAGTTTTTACTGGCTGTCCTGAGTGCAGTGACTCCTCTAGGATGACTCAGGATTCAGTATCTCCCCAGGTCAGGTGCAGACCAGCTCTGTGTCTGCCCCAGCCCAAAGGACCAGGCAGGGGCAGAAGGGCAAAACAAAGCTTTTAAAACATAATACAGATACTGAAATTCTTAAGGCCATTTGGTGAAGTGTCTGTATGTCAGCAGAAATGAAGACCTCACAGATGCATGTGTGTACCAGGAGCTCAGTACTGAATCAAGACCCCAGTACAAGTATCAGTATCAGCCCTCTTGCA
>NW_021615006.1:0-1480 GCF_004785775.1 Grammomys surdaster
GCCTGCCTCTGCCTCCCAAGTGTTGGGATTAAAGGCGTGCGCCACCACTGCCCAGCTGAGTTTTTTAATTTTCAATTTATTGTTATTTTAGATGTGTGTGCATGTTGTGTTTGGGGAGCATGTCACAGCAATGTGTGTAGTTCCTAGCACCCCCATAACAGCTCACAACTGTCTGTCACTCCAGTTCCAGGGGATAAAATGCCCTTTTCTAACTTCTAAAGGCACTGCAGATACATGGTACACAAACAACCAAGTAGGCAAGACATTCATACAAACACATTTTTAAAAAGTCTTTACAGGTGTGGTGGCCCATGCCTTTAATCCTAGCACTCTGGAGGTAGAGGCAGGTGGATTTCTGTCAGTTAGAGGTCTACACAGTGAGTTCCAGGAAGCCAGGGCTATGAAGAGAGACCCTGTATCAAAAAGACAAAATCAAAAGAAAACAAAGTACCTAAATAAATAAATAAATAAGTCTTTAAAAAGAACATTTAGTTCTACTGTTGGAAGAGTGGCAGACATCCCTGTAACAAAAGACAGGCACAAAATAGAAAAAAAAAGATATTTTCTTAATTGAAGATTTATATTATTTAAAAGATTGAAGCAGGAGGATTAGGAATTCAAAGCCAGTCTGGACTCTATCCCAAAACATTAATAAGTAAATAGACAGACAGACAGACAGACAGACAGACAGATCATTCTGAAATGAAGGCTCTGAAACTGAGAGAAAACTTTTGCACTTCAACTCATTGAACACTGGGCAATCAAGCAGAACTGTTGGCTGAACAAAGGGTAGTGGATTAGGAGGGACACTTGGACCCTGCCTGTCTGTCTAAGTCGAGTCTCCTTGGCTTCTCAGATATGGGTGGGACGAGGTGTTTAATGTCTCATTATCAGACAAATTATCCTTTACAGGAAGAAAGGGGAAAGTTAGGCTAATATTTCTAATTTCTAGTTTCCCATCTTAGGAAATTGGACTTCTTGTTTTAATGACTAACTTCAAAAGAGAAAGAGATGGGAGAGAGGAAGATAGGAGAAGGTCAAAGAGATATTTGCTTCTGGGGTTCTTACAATGTCCTTCAGTTCAAATGACTTGGCATAACAAGACTCTATATTTGGTAGTACTGCATCACAAGCCCCAACACACCCACTTACTACATAGCTCCTCATCTGGATTGATTGATTGATTGATTGATTGAGGCAGGGCCTTCCTCTGTAGCCCAGGCTGGCTTCTATCCAGAGTTCTTAAGTCAGAGTGCAGGTAACTTGTTAGTAACTTTTCCAAGTTTTAGAGCTGGAAGTTTGATCCAGTGGTCCACAACTGAGCTTCAGTTCCTTCACTACCTTCAGTTAGATATCCAGGAAATTAGATTTTCTGGGTTACAGTGTCTTTGCCTGAAAAATAGAGGCCATAAAACTCCATTTTACATTACCTGAGGACTCAGCTATACCACTCCTGGGCATATACCCAGAAGATGCTCTA
>NW_021615007.1:0-1181 GCF_004785775.1 Grammomys surdaster
ACAGAAAAATAGAAGTAGGAACAATAAAGAAATAACAAAGGGAGAATTCCCAGGAGATAGAAAACCTAGGAAAGAGATCAGGAGTCATGGATGCAAGCATCACCAACATTATAGAAGAGATAGAGGGCAGAATCTCACATCCAGAAGATACCATGGAAAACACTGACACAATCGTCAATAAAATGCAAAATGAAAAAAGCTACTAACCCAAGAGCCAGAAGATCCTGGACAGATATCCTCCAGACTCTAAGAAAACACAGATGCCAGCCCAGGCTACTGTACCCAGCAAAACTCTCAATTTCCATAGATGGAGAAACCAAGATATTCCATTTAAAAACAAATTTACAAAACTGCTTTCTCAAATCCAACCTTACAAAGTGTAATAGATAGAAACCTCCAACACATGGAGGGAAATTTTTCCCTAGAAAAAGCAAGAAAGTAATCTTCTTCCAACAAACCCAAAAGAAGACGGCTACACAAACATAATTCGATCTCTAACAACAAAAACAACAAGAAGAAGCAATCACTATTCATTAATATCTCTTAACATCAATGGACTCAATTCCCCCTATAAAAAGACACATATCAATGGACTGGATATGTAAACAGGACCCAGCATTTTGCAGCAAACAGGAAATGCACCTCAGAGACAAAGACAAACACTAACTCAGAGTAAAAGGCTGGAAAACACTTTTCCAACCAAATGGTCCCAAGAAACAAGCTGGAGTAGCCATTCTAATTTTGAATAAAATTGACTTTCAACCAAAAGTTACCAAAAAAGATAAGGAAGGACACTTTATACTTATCAAAGGAAAAATCTACCAAGATTAACTCTCAATTCTGAACAACTATACTCCAAATGCAAGGACACCCACATTCATAATTTTTTTTTTTTACTAAAGCACAAAGCACACATTGCACCTCATACAGTAATAGAGAATTTCAACACCCCATATTCTCAGCAATGCAGAGATCATGGAAACAGAAATTAAACAAAGACACAGTGAAATTAAGAGAAGTTATAAACCAAATGGATTTAACAGATATCTATAGAACATGTCATCCTAAAACAAAAGAATATACCTTCTTCTCAGCACCGCATTGTACCTTCTCTAAAATTGACAATACAATTGATCACAAAACAGGCCTCAACAGATACAAGAAAACTGAAATAAAGACAT
>NW_021615008.1:0-1508 GCF_004785775.1 Grammomys surdaster
AACAGAAACAATGGAAGCCCACATACACATGGAAACTGAAAATGATCGACTCAATGATAATTGTTCAAGAAAGAAATAAAAAGAAGATATTAAAGACTTTTTAGAATTTAATGAAAATGAAGGCTCTTCAAACCAAAACTTATGGGACACAATGAAAGCAGTTCTAAGAGGAAAACTCATAGCTCTGAGTGCCTACAAAAACAAACTGGAGAGAGCATACACTAGCAGGTTCACAACACACCTGGTAGCTCTACAACAAAAAGAAGAAACTATAATCTAAAGGAGTGAGTGGCAGGAAAGATTCAAACTCAGGCCTGACATTAACCAAGGAGAAACAAAAAGAACTATAGCAAGAATCAACATTACCAGAAGCTGGTTCTTTGAGAAAATCAAAAACATAGATAAACTTTTAACTGAACTAACAAGAGAGCACAGAGACCAGACACAAATTAACAAAATCAGAACTGAAAAGGGAGACATAACAACAAAAACTGAGGAAATTTAAAATATCATGAGATCCTACAAAAGCCTATACTCAACAAAACTGGAAAATCTAGATGAAATGGACAATTTTCTAGACAGATACCAGGTGCCGAAGTTAAATCAGGATCAGAATAAAAATCTAAATAGTGCTATAACTCCTAAAAAATAGCAACAGTCATTAAAAGTCTCCCCACCCCCCAAAAAAAAGTCCAGGTCTAGATGATTTTAGTGCAGAATTCTATAAGACCTCAAAAGAAGATCTAATACCAATTCTCTGTAAATTGTTCCACAAAAAGGAAACAGAAGGATCGCTACCCAATTTCTTCTATGAAGCCACAATTACACTCATACCTAAACCACACAAAGACACAACAATGAAAGAGAACTTCAGACCAATCTCCCTTATGAATATTGATGCAAACATACTCAAGAACATTCTTGCAATTCAAATCCAAGAACACACCAAAACAATCATCCACCATGAACAAGTAGACTTTATCCCAGGAATGTAAGAATGGTTCAATATTTGGATACCCTTCAATGTTATCCACTATATAAACAAACTCAAAGGAAAAAAAAAAACACATGATCATCTTAATAGATGCTGAGAAAGTACTTGACAAAATTCAATACCACTTCACGGTAAAAGTCTTGGAAAGAAAAGGAATTCTAGGCCCGACTTAAACATAGTGAAAGCAATTTACAGCAAACCAGCAGCCAACATCAAACTAAATGGAAAGAAACTTGAAGCAATCCCACTAAAATCAGGCACTAGGCAAGAATGCCCACTCTCTCACTACCTATTCAATATAGTACTCCAAGTCCTAGCCAGAGCAGTTAGACAACAAACAAGAGGAGATCAAAGGGATACAAATCACAAAGGAAGAAGTCAAAATATCAGTATTTGCAGATGATATAATAGTATACTTAAATGACCACAAAACATCCACCAGAGAACTCCTAAACCTGATAAACAACTTCAGCAAAGTGGCTGGTTATAAAATCAACTTAAACAAATCAAGAGT
>NW_021615009.1:0-1094 GCF_004785775.1 Grammomys surdaster
TCACATAATAATCAAAACATCAGATGCACAAAACAAAGAAAAAATACTAAAAGCAGTAAGGGAAAAAGGTCAAGTAACATATAAAGGCAGACCTATAAGAATTACACCAGACTTCTCACCAGAGACTATAAAAGCCAGAAGAGCCTGGACTGACATCATACAGACACTAAGAGAACACAATTGCCAGCCCAGATTACTATACCCAGCAAAACTCTCAATCACTATAGATGGTGAAACCAAGATATTCCATGACAAAACCAAATTTGCACAATATCTTCCCACAAACCCAGCACTTCAAAGGATAATTGATGGAAAATGCCAACACAAGGAGGGAAACTACAACCTAGGAAAAGCAAGTAAGTAATCTTCCAACAACCCCCAAAAAAGATACAAACATAACTTTACCTCTAATAACAAAAATAACAGGAAGCAACAATCATTTTTCCTTAATATCTCTTAACATCAATGGTCTCAATTCCCCAATAAAAAGACGCAGACTAGCAGACTGGATACACAAACAAGACCCAGAATTTTGCTGCATACAAGAAACACACCTCAGTGACAAAGACAGACACTACCTCAGAATAAAAGGGTGGAAAACAATTTTCCAAGCCAATGGTCCCAAGAAACAAGCTGGAGTAGCCATTCTAATATCAAATAAAATCGACTTCCATCCAAAATTAATCAAAAAAGATAAGGAAGGACACTTCATACTCATCAAAGGAAAAAGCTACCAAGGTGAACTCTCAATTCTGAACATCTATGCCCCAAATGCAAGGGCACCTACATACATAAAAGAAACTTTACTAAAGCTCAAAACACACATTACACCTCACACAATAATAGTGGGGGATTTCAACACCCCACTCTCAGCAATGGACAGATCATGGAAACAGAAACTAAACCGAGACACTTTGACATTAACAGAAGTTATGAACCGAATGGACTTAACAGACATCTATAGAACATTTCATCCTAAAACAAAAGAATATACCTTTTTCTCAGCACCTCATGGTACCTTCTCCAAAATAGACCATATAATTGGTCACAAAACAAGCCTCTACAGATACAAAAAGATTGAAATAATCCCTTGC
>NW_021615010.1:0-4752 GCF_004785775.1 Grammomys surdaster
AAAAACATTTCTGTCAATAACTTTATATAAACACTAATTCTCTCAATATCTTTATTTAATAAACAATTTTGTCAATATATTTATTTAAAAACCAATTCTGAAATAACTTTATTATTAACAAATTCTGTCAATATCTTTGTTTAATAACCAGTTCTGTCAATATCTTTATATAATAACCAATTCTGTCTGTCAATATCTTTATTTAATAACCAATTCTGTAAATATCTTTTTGAAAAACCAATTCTATCAATATCTTTATTTAAAAACCAATTGTGACAATATCATTGTTCAATAACCAACTCTGTCAATATCTTTATTTAATAATATGTTCTGTAATAACCAATTTTGTCAATATCTTTATTTAAAAATGAATTCTGTCAATATCTTTATTTAAACACCAATTCTGTCAATATGTTTATTTAAAAACCAATTTTGTCAATATCGTTATTTAATCATCAATTTTGTAGTAACCAATTTTGTCAATATGTTTACTTAATAAATAGTTCTTTAAATATCTTTATTTAGTAACCAATTCTGACAATATCTTTATTTAATAATCAATTCTTTCAATATCTTTATTTAATAAGATATTCTGTAATAAACAATTCTGTCAATATCTTTATTTAAAAACCAATTCTGTCAATATATTTATTTAATAACCAATTCTGTCAATATCTTTATTTAATAAACTATTATGTAGTAACCAATTCTGTCAATATCTATATTTAAAAACCAAATCTGTCAATATCTTTATTTAACAACCAATTCTGTCTGGCAATATATTTATTTAATAACCACTTGTGTCAATATCTATATTTAGTAATCTATTATGTAATAACCAATTTTGTCAATATTTTATTTGATAAACAGTTCTGTCATAATCTTTATTTAAAAACCAATTCTGTTAATGTCTTTTTTTAAAACCAATTCTTTCAACATCTTTATTTAAAATCCTATTATCTCACTGTCTCTAATTAAAAACCAGTTCTGTCAATATCTTTATTTAATAAACAATTCTGTCTCTCAATATCTTTATTTAATAAACAATTCTGTCAATACATTTATTTAATAACCAGTTCTGTCAATATCTTTATTTAATAAACAATTCTGTCAATATCTTTATTTAAAAAAAATTCTGTCAAGAACTTTATTTAAACACCCATTCTGTATATATCTTTATTTAATAACCAATTCTGTTAATAACTTTATTTAATAAACAATTCTGTAAATATCTTTATTTAATATCCAATTCTGTCAATATCTTTTTTAATAAACAATTCTGTCAATATATTTATTTAAAAAACAATTCTGTCAATATCTTTATTTAATAAACAATTCTGTAATAACGAATTCTGTCAATATCTTTATTTAATAATCAGTTCTGTCAATATCTTTATTTAGTAACCAACTCTGTCTCTCAATATATTTATTTAATAAAAAATTCTGTCAATATATTTATTAAATAACCAATTCTGGCAATATCTTTATTTAATAACCAATTCTGTTAATATCTTTACTTAAAACCTCGTTCTGTCAATATCTTTATTTAATAAACAATTCCGGAAATATCTTTATTTAATAACTAATTATGTAATAAGCAATTCTGTCAATATATTTATTTAAAAAACAATTTTGTCAACAACTTTATTTAAACACCAATTCTGTCAATATCTTTATTTAATGCCAATTCTGTCAAAATCGTTAATTATTAATCAATTTTGTAGTAAACAATTCTGTCATATCTTTATTTAAAAATAAATTCTGTCAATATATTTGTTCAATAACCAATTCTGTCAATATCTTTATTTAAAACCAATTCTGTAATAACCAATTTTTTCAATATCATTATTTAGTAACCAATTCTGTCAATATCTTTATTTAATAAACAATTCTGTCAGTATCTTTATTTAAAAACCAGTTCTGTCATTATCTTTATTTAATAAACAATTTTGACAATATCTTTATTTAATACACAATTCTGTAATATCCAATTATGTCAATATCTTTATTTAAAAACCAGTTCTGTCAATATATTTATTTAATAACTTATTCTGTCAATATCTTTATTTAATAAACAGTTCTGTCAGTATCTTTATTTAAAAACCAATTCTGTCAATATCTTTATTTAAAAACCACTTCTGTCAATATCTTTGTTTAATAACCAATTCTCTCTATCAATATCTATATTTAATAAACAATTCTACAAAGTATTTATTTAATAAACAGTACTCTCAAAATATTTATTTAATAATCAATTCTGTCAATATCTTTATTAAATAACCAGTTCTGTCAATATATGTGTAAATTAACCAATTCTGTCTGTCAAAATCTTTATCTAATAACCAGTCCTGTCAATATCTTTAGTTAATAACCAATTCTGTTAAAATCTGCATTTAACAAAAATTCTGTCACCTTTTTTACTTAAAAACCAATTCTGTCAACATCTTTATTTAATAAACAATTCTGTCAATATCTTTATTTAAAAATCATTTCTGTCAATATCTTTATTAACAATCCAATTCTGTCAATATCTTTATTTAGTACTCAATTCTGTTCTAGCCATTTCTGTCAATCACTTTATTTAAAAACCATTTCTGTCAATATCTTTACTTAATAACCAATTCTGTCAATATCTTTATTTAATAAACAATTCTTTCAATATCTTTATTTAAGAAGCAATTCTGTCAATACCTTTTATTAAAAACCAATTTTGTCAATATTTATTTAAAGACCAATTACGTCAATATCTTTACTTAATGAACAATTCTGTCAAAATATTTAATAACAAATTCTGTCAATACTTTTACTTAACCAATTCTGTCAACGTCTTTATTTAATAAGTAATTCTGGCAATATATTTAATAAGGCATTCTGTCAATATCTTTATTTAAAAACCAATTGTGTCAATATTTTATTTAAAGACCAATTACGTCAATATCTTTATTTAATAACCAATTCTGTCAATATCATTATTTTAAAACCATTTCTGTCAATATCTTTATTTAATAATCAATTCTGTAATAACCAATATTGTAAATATCTTTATTTAAAAACCAATTCTGTCAATATATTTATTTAATAAACAATTCTGTCAATTTCTTTATTTAATAAACAATTCTATCAATATTTTATTTAATAACCAGTTCTGTAAATATCTTTATTTAATAACCAATTCTGTCAATATCTTTAATAATCAGTTATGTAATACCCAATTCTGTCAATATCTTTATTTAATAAACAATTCTGTCAATATCATTATTTAATAATCAATTCTGTGATAACCAATTCTGTCAATATCTTTATTAAAACCCAATTATGTCAATATCTTTATTTTAAAAAAAATTCTGTCTATATATTTATTTAAAAACCAATTTTGTCAATAATTTATTTAAAGACCAATTCTCTCAATATCTTTATTTAAAAACCATTTCTGTCAATATCTTTATTTAATGAACAATTCTGTCAATATCTTTATTTAATAAACAGTGCTGTAATAACCAATACTGTCAATATCTTTATTTAAAAACCAATTCTGACAATATCTTTATTTAAAAACCAAATCTGTCAATATTTTATTTAAAGATCAATTCTGTCAATATCTTTATTTAAAAACCAAATCTGTCAATATTTTATTTAAAGATCAATTCTGTCAATATATTTATTTAATAAACTATTCTGTCAATACCTTTATTCTGTCAATATCTTTGTTTAATAACCAATTCTGTGAGTATCTTTATTTAATATCCAATTCTGTCAGTCAATATCTTTATTTAATAATCATTTCTGCCAATATCTTTTTTTAGTAACCAATTCTGTCAATATTATTATTTAATTAAAATTCTGTCAATATATTTATTTAAAAACCTATTCTGTCAATATGTGTACTTAAAAACCAATTCTGTCAATATGTTTATTTAAAAACCAATTCAGTCAATATCTTTATTTAATAACCTATTCTGTCAATATCTTTATTTAAAAACAAATTCTGTCAAAATCTTTATTTAATAACAAATTCTGTCAATATTTTTATTTAAAAACAAATTCTGTCAAACTCTTTATTTAATAACCAGTTCTATCAATATGTTTAGTAAGCAATTCTGTCAAAATATTTATTTAAAAACCCATTCTGTCAATATCTTTATTTAAAAACCTGTTCTGTCAATATCTTTATTTAATAAACAATTCTGTCAGTATCTATTTAATAACCAATTCTGTCAATATATTTATTTAAAATCAATTCTGTCACTATCTTTATTTAAAAACCAATTCTGTCAATATCTTTATTTAAAAACCAATACTGTCAATATCTTTATTTAATAATCAGTTCTGTCAAAATCTGTTTATAATAGCCAATTCTGTCTGTCAATATCTTTATTTACTAACCAATTCTGTCAATATCTTTTTAATAAACAATTCTGTCAATATATTTATTTAATAAACAGTTCTGTCAATATTTTTATTTAATTACCACTTCTGTCAATATCTTTATTTAATATTCAATTCTGTGGTATCTGAATGTTGATTATTCATGTTCATGTATTTCTGACATTCTATTATCTATGACTGATGACTAATGATATTTCACCTTCATATATTTCTGATTTACTATGAACTCAGACTGATGACTATTGATTAATCAAGTTCATTTATTTCTGATTTACTTTTATCCACCAATGCTGAATTTAGATTATTCATGTTCATTTATTTCTGACTTACAATTATCTATGACTGATGAGTATTGATTTTTCAGCT
>NW_021615011.1:0-5144 GCF_004785775.1 Grammomys surdaster
TGCCAAAGCTACACAAAGAAGCCCTGTCTCAAAAAAAAAAAAAACCCCTAAAGAAAAGAAGAAGAGCAGGAGGAGGAGGAGAAGGAGAAAGAGGAGGAAGAGCAGGAGGAAGAGGAGAAGGAGAAATGAAGATGAAGATGAACAAGAAGAAGAAGAAGAAGAAGAGAAGGAGAAAAGAAGGAGAAGTAGTAGTGGTGGAGGAGGAGAAAGAAGAGGAGAAAAGAAGAAGAGGAGGAGGAGGAGGAGAAAGAAGAAGAAGAAAAGAAGAAGGAGAAGAAGAAGAAAAGAAGAAGAAGAGGAGGAGGAGGAGGAGGAAAGGGGCGGCAGCGAAGGCCTTTAATCCCAGGACTTGGGAGGCAGAGGCAGGCGGATTTCTGAGTTTGAGGCCAGCCTGGTCTGCCGAGTGAGTTCCAGGACAGCCAGGGCTACACAGAGAAACCCTGTCTCGAGAAACCAAAAGAGAAAAAGATGCAAAGCTCAGTGAGTGCCAGTATGTTCCAGAACTCTTGTGAGCAGCCATGTTTTGTATCCATAACTAACAAGATAGCACATTCTGGAAGTTGGTAAGAAAGATTTTAAGTGTTTCACCACAGAAAGTCAATATTTAATGTTTCATGGTTGTCCACATCTGTAATTTCAACAGTAGAGGTAGAGGTAGGAGGATCAGAAGTTCAAGGTTAAAGAAGAAATACCTGCTTTTTTTCTCCTTGGCCATCTGAAGGCAAGATGAGTCACCAGCAGCTCTCACTGGGGTTACCCATTGAGGTTGGCAGGGTTCCTCCTCTTGCTGTCTGTGCTCTAACCCATGGTCTGATCCTGAAGTACAAACTGAATGTGTATTGTCAGTGAGGGGTGTGGGCTTCCTTGAGCTGGACTAAGCGACCCTGAATGGATTACTCAAGGCTGTCTACCTAGTGAGACTGCGCATGCTAGTCTTTCTACAGAAAGAATACAAGTTAAGACTTTTCAAAAAAAGAAAGAGTGACGCCTGAGAAAATGAGTGTTAATTAGGTCAATTCCGCAGTATATATGTACAGTAGACAATATGCTGTCCATGATTCATATATATAATTTACATATGTCAGTTAAAAATGGTGTTGAGCAGCTAGAGAAAGGCCTCAGTAGTTATGAGTACTGGCTGCTCTTCAGAAGACCTGGGTTTAGTTTCCAACTCTTATGGTAACTCACAGCCAGCTTACAACTCCAGTTCCAGGGGATCGATGCCCTCTTGTGGGCATTGGACTGCTGTGTTGCACAGACATACATCCAGTCAAAACACTATTACACATAAAAATAATAATTAAAATGTCTTGAAAATGTGCTAATAATAAATCTTGTCCGTACGTCTGTACTTTTGGATACAGTCTCATATTGTGTAACTAGCTCTGAGGACTCATTATGTAGGCCTGACCAGCCCTGAATGTCTGACAATCCTCCCGTGTCTGCCACCATTCCTGGTAGGATTACAAGTATGTGCTATCACACCCAGCAAGAACTAGAACTCATTTTTAAAGATTTATTTCTCCTGCATCTGTGAGTGTGTGCGTTACGGTGTCATCTGCATGGATGGACCCAGATCCTCCGGAATCGGAGTTACACACCTGTGGTTTTCAACCTTCCTAATGTTGTGACCCTTTAATATAATTCTATGTTGTGGTGACTCCAACCGTAAAGGTATTTTCATTGCTTCTATATAACTGTAATTAGCTCATATGCAGTTGGTTTTTAGTTGATCCCTGTGAAAGGGTCATGACCCACAGGTTGAAAACCACTGTCAAAGATGTTTGTGAACCACCATGTGGGGGCTGGGAATTGAACCCCGGTTCTTTGGAAGATCAGCCAGTTCTCTTAACCCTAAGCCATCTCTCTAGCCCCAGCTAGAACTATAACTTTTTGAGCTATTTTTTAGAAATCTAAGTTTTTGAGAGTCTCCTATGAAGCCCTCACTATTTAGACCTCTCTGGCCTCAAACTTCCAGCAGCCTCATGTTTCTTCCATGTTTCTCAACATGGAGAAAGCTAGGTTTACAGACTTGGACCACCACACCTGACATAGTTACTTTTTAAGATTTATTTTTATTTTTTATGTATATATTTGTGTGCCTGCGTGAGAGAGTGTATATGACTTGTGTGGAAATGCCCACAGAGACCAGGAGAGGGTGTTGGATCAATTAAGTATATAAACAGTTAAAAAAAAAACCCAAACACCAAAGGGTAAAAACATGTTAAAGATTTATGGCCAATCCACCTTTAATAAAGTTCTCTGATGTTCCTTTACTTATAATGGTCCTATTAAGAGCAGGTTCTATGCCGGGCGGTGGTGGCACACGTCTTTAATCCCAGCAGTTGGGAGGCAGAGGCAGGCGGATTTCTGAGTTTGTGGCCTGCCTGGTCTACAGAGTGAGTTCCAGGACAGCCAGGGCTACATAGAGAAACCCTGTCTCGAAAAAAACAAAACAAAAAAACAAAACAAAAAAAAAGCAAAAAAAAAAAAAGAGCAGGTTCTAAAATTATATGTTAGGAGTCCTTAGATGTTATTTAGAATGAATAACTATAGTCTGCGTGCTTGCTCATTTTCAGTCTGTCACATACCTAGATTGCACTAAATATTTAATGGTTCTTCTTTTTTTTTTTATTTATTTATTTATTTATTTATTTATTTTATTTATGAGTACACTGTAGCTGTCTTCAGACACACCAGAAGAGGGCATCCAATCTCATTACGGATGGTTGTGAGCCACCATGTGGTTGCTGGGAATTGAACTCAGGACCTCTGGAAGAGCAGTCAGTGCTCTTAACCCCTGAGCCATCTCTCCAGCCCTAATGGTTCTTCTTAACCTGTTCAGTAATAATAATAAAAGATCACCAATAATACTTAATAAAAACAAACCAAACTGCACAGGTCCCTAAGTCAGTACTGTGTCTAAGATGGTCAGGGATCAGCAGAGAAGACATTTAAGAATCCATTTAGTGGCTAGGGATACAGCTCAGGCCATAAAAGCAGCATACAAGTTTTATGACCTACCTGAGTTCAGACTCCCTAGAACCCATGGGAAAAGTGGAGCGTACCGTGTATCTCTGTAATCCCAGCATTCCTGTGGTAAACTGGGAGACCAAGATGGGAGAATCCTCTGGAAGCTTATGGGCCAGCTAGTCTGGATTATGTAACACAGGAACGAAACATGAGAAACCCTACCTCAAAAACAAGGTGGAAGTTACGACTGACACTCAAGGTTGTCCTCTGACTACAGATGCACAGTGGCACAAATGTATTTCATATATATATAACACACACAAAACATGTAGAAAAATCCATTTGATGATTTGAGAATAGATTAAGGAAAGGAGAAATGGGATAGGGGAAGCTACTTATGAGGCCCGCTGAAGACCCATACTTCTGTTAACCTTCATATGGGTGTATATGTGTGTGTTCATATGTACATGTGGTCAAGGGTACACTTGTTCATTTTCCCCATTAATTCATTTATTCACTTTATATCCCTCCCTCCTTCTTCTCCCAGTCCCACTCCCGCAAATCCCTCCCCATTGCCCTCTCCCCAGAGATGGGGACGCCCCCTTTGAGTGCCACCCTACCCCAGGACACCAAATCCCAGCAGGACCAAGTGACTGGTCTCCTGCTGAGCCCCAACCAAGCAGTCCAGCTAGGGAAGGGAATCCAATGGCAGGCAACAGTCACATACAGCCTCTGCCCCAACTGTCATGGACCTACATAAAAACCAGGCCGCGCATGCTCCTGGGTTGGTGGTCCAGCCTCTGTGATCCACAAGGGCCCAGGTTAGTTGATTCTGTAGGACTTCTTATGTCCTTGACCCCTCCAGCTCCCTCAATCCTATCCCCTACTCTTGCACAAGACTCCCAGAGCGCCACCTGATGTTTGGCTATGGGTCTCTGCTCTCTGCATCTGCCTCCATCAGCTGCCAGATGAAGCCTCTCAGGAGACAGTCATGCTAGGCTCCTGTCTGCAAGCATAGCAAATTATCATTAATAGTGTCAGGCATCGGCTCTCCCCATGCAAGGATGGGGTCTCATGCTGGCGAGGATGTGGAGCAAGGCGAACACTCCTCCATTGCTGGTGGGAGTGCAAACCACTTTGTACAACCACTTTGGAAATCAATTTGGCAGTTTCTCACAAAATTGGGAATAGTTCTACCCCAATTCCTAGCTGTAATACCCCTGGACATATACCCAAAAGATGCCCCACAGTACCACAAAGACACTTGCCAAACTATGTTCATAGCAGCTTTATTCATAATGGGCAAAACTGGGCAACAACTGAAGAATGGATAAAGAAAATGTGATTCATTTACACAATGGAATACTAGTCAGCTATTAAAAACAAAAGACATCATGAAATTTGCAGGCAAATGGATAGAACTAGAGAATATCAAACTGAGTGAGAGTAACCAAGACCCAGAAAGACATACAAGATATGGACTCACTTATAAGAAAACATTAGCCTTAAAGTACAGGATAACCCTGCTACACTCCACAGACCCAAAGAAACTGAGTGATCAGGAGAGCCCAAGGGAGGATGCAGGAATCTCACTCAGAAGGGTAATGGACATCAGAGGAGGGTGGAGGTGGGGAACTGGATAAGGGGGGAGTGGAGAGGGAGCAAGGGATGGGGGTCGGATGTGGTGGGGGAGAGGGCTGGGCGAGAACAGAAATTGGAAATCCATGGGGGGACCTTTGGGACTAGCTGGAGACCTGGGATGGGGGAGGCTCCTGGGTGTCTCTAGGGATGACCTTGACTGAGACTCCAAGCAGCTGGGGATGTGGAGACTGAGGTGGCCACCTCTTGTGGCCAGTTGGGACTTCCAGTAGATGAAGGGGAACATCAACCCACCCACAAAACCTTTGACCCAAAATTTGTCCTGCTTATAGGATGTGCAGGAAAAAAGAGGGAACAGAGCTCTGTCTTCTTCTTCTTCTCTTCTTCTTCTTCTTCTTCTTCTTCTTCTTCTTCTTCTTCTTCTTCTTCTTCTTCTTCTTCTCTTCTCCTCCTCCTCCTCTATCTCTTCCTCCTTCTCCTGCTCTTCCTCCTTTCCTCCTTTTCTTCCTCCTCTTCTTTTCTTTAGGGTTTTTTTTTTTTTTGAGACAGGGCTTCTTTGTGTAGCTTTGGCA
>NW_021615012.1:0-1387 GCF_004785775.1 Grammomys surdaster
TCTTCTTGCTATGCCACTGTCCTAACATTAACTCTAATAAAACATTCTACTATATGATCCAACTTTTTAGTCACAAACTCTTGTTCTGCTCCATAAGAGGTTCATCTTAAAGACTGTTGATGTTAACTCATGTTATTATCTCTGTAAACTTATAAGCTATAGGAAACCCACTGAGATCTACCTCTCATGAGCCAAATAGACTCCACCCAGATAAGTACATCTGCCCAAGGTTCCCACTTACTACCTATTCCAGGGGGTGGGAGTCCTCTGGGTTTCAAACATACATCTTAAGAAAAAAATTTTTCTTTTTCCCAAATGTACTTAATCTTATTCCCTACATCTTGTCAAGTTCAGGAGCATCCAGAACAGCTCCAAAGAAGCAACCTCCAGATGCTCCATCTCCTGTCACACATACAGACAAATCTACTGGATCTGTTTTTTTCTGACCTATCCTCAGATGGCTCCACAGACCCTGGGCAGCAGGAAACAGCCAACTCTCCTAAGACTGGACAAACATTCCCCCATACCCATTCTTCTAGTTTCCCTAGAGACACATCACCTCCAATGCAAGCAGGAAGTAGCCAGATATAACAACGACCCTATTCTTGCTTTACCATCACCACTTTCTAATTTTTTTTAATTCAACCAAAACAGGGGGATGTTAGCATTCTGTCTAAACTCCATCCCCATAGTTACATGGCAACAGCCAGGTATGCTCCTCCCCACAATTACCTAGCAATAGCCAGGTAGGCTTTGCCAGCTATAAAATGGGCTGCTTGCCTCCTCCTCTCTCTTTTGCTCTCTTGCTTCTCCCTTCCCCTCTCCCCTTCCTCAACCCCTTCCACCTCTCCACATGCTTATGGCTGGCCTCCCCTCCCCTCCCCTTCCCTCTTCTATCTCTCTCTTTCCCTCCCTCCCTCCCTCTTCTCTCTCTCTCTCTCTGCCTTTCTCTGCCTCTACTGTCTTCTTAATTCCCTATACCCTGAATAAACTCTACTCTATAATATACCGTCAAGCCTGCTAAGACATTCCCTTTCCCTATACTTCACCACACACATCCATAGAAATAGAAATATTCTATTTCTTTATCTTTTTATAAACATATCACAAATGGGTAATAAATATTTTTTAAACATGTTCAGTATCCTGAGCCATTAAAACTTGGGAATTGTAGCTACTTTGGGATTTCATCTCACCTGAGTCAGAGAGGCTTTCATCTAGAGAAAACATGGCAACAGATGCTGGTGTGGATGTAGGGGAATGGGAGTCCTTATTTGCTGCTGTGGGGTTGTAAACAAGCGCAGCCATTATGGAATCAGTGACACCATTCCTGAGTGTAGCCCTGAAGGACTCTATATCCTAGCACAAAGTCCCTGGAACATGATGT
>NW_021615013.1:0-2621 GCF_004785775.1 Grammomys surdaster
TATTATGCTCCATTTAAAGCATCCAAACTGCCAGAATCGAATTTCCAACAAACAAAAACATGGACAGACCTATCACAATGATAATCCAGTCTCTGGTATCCACTTCTATGTTCGTTAAGGATTCATCACAGTGAAGAGACCCCATGAGTAAGTCAACTCTTATTGAGGATGACAGTCAATTTGGACTGACTTACAACTTAAAGATTCCTTCTATTAACACGATGGCAGAAATTCGGACAGCATTTAAGATGACATAGTACTAAAGGAGCCAAGGAAGGCAAGTAATTCTCTTCAACTGGCTGCCAGGAGGATGGTTTTAACCAAGCTGTGCTGACCTGAGATTTTCATGAATTCTCCATTGTGACACACTTCCCATGACAAAGTGACCCCACCCTCAGGAAGGCCACATATCTGATTAGTGGTAAATTCATGTAGGCTAAGAATAGTGAAACAATCAAAACCATTCCATGGCACTAATTTGCCTCTGCAGAAAAAACCAAAGAGATTATGTGGGCTATACCAAGCCAAAGGATCTTAGAAACTATCCAATGCCAAAATACCCATAGTCTAGTCCAGACTCAACTAGGCTCAGAATCCTAAATGTCCTTTTCTCTTCCTGAACTCTCTAAAATTCATAATTCATTCCAGCATCAAGTAAAAGCTTAACATCAGATCACATATGTACAACATCATAGGGTGTATACAAACATTTCAAAACTTCACAGTGATGATACTCCTTCAAATGAAGCCAAAAATACAACTGCAAAAATTTCAATTCCTGTATTGACTTTATTGATGTCCAACACTTTTCAGGTTTGCAAACTATAATCCACTTGTGCTGTATAAAGGAAACTGTCACCTTTGTCTTGAGCTGGTTCCAATCCCTTATAGCTGCTTTCCTAAACAGGCATCCCACAGGGTTCACTGAGGATCATCTGGGCTCTTACAAAAAGAACTTGGGTTTCACCTTTCAGTTCTAGTTTCAGTGTGACCATAAGCTCCTGCCAATAGTACTCAACTGTTGCTGCTCTTACTTGTGGTCACCCATTTTACTGGACTCTCAAATACACCCAGTTCTTCTGCTTCCACCAGGCAGCACTTCCACCATGAGCCTCTCCTAGGCAGTCTTCAAGGTACCAATCCTCAGCTTCATTGTATAACCCCTTTCAGTCCTTGGACTTCAACAGACACTGAAGCAGCAATTTCCCCAATGGCCTTACCTAGTCACTCACAGGTCCAGGCCTCAACTGCTCTTCAGGATCCCTTCATTCATTCAGTACCATCTGGAAGATTCTTACAAAATATCTGGCTGCCTGCAGGAGGGCTATCTCTGGAACACAGCTTCTTGGTGCTCTCATAAAATACTTCCCATATATTATACATCAATGGTGACAGTTTCTAAGTCACTGGCAATTTCTTAGCTCAAACTAAATTGATTCAGCTATCCAAGTAAACTCTACTATTCTGGATTCTAAAACCATAGCAACATGCCCAAAACTTCCAAGTTCTATCAGTTGCTTGTGCTGGAACACGGCCCCTAGTTCAATGGCATTTATCCCAGCAACCTAGTCTCAATGGTTTGCTCACTGCCTAAGTATTGCTGTCATGGAACATGATCTGTAGACTAACCTTGAACCCAGAGATCTGCTTGACTCACAGACTTGATTTGTGCATCACCTTGCTTGGAACTAAGCTTTTCTTTACCTTTAACAAATAAAGAAAATTATTCTTTTCTTTCTTTGTTCTTGGTTGCCCTTGAACTCAGAAATTATCTTGCCTCTCTCTCTTGGGATTAAAGTTGCATACTATCCTGCATAAACACAAAGCTTTTCAGAGCCAGTATTCTCAAGATCTCTATCCAAAGTTACTGTAATACCACGGCATGATTTGGACCAAAACCCTCTGTTTTCTAGCCCATGATATGGATCTCTGATTTTACTCCCATTCATGGATTTTAGTTCACAACATATGTAGTCATGTTGACAACTGTCAGCAGCCATCCCAGTCCATCTCTTGGCCATTTGAATCAGAATCATATCTTCTTTTGTCCAAATTAAAAAAAAAACCGCAGTATTAAAAGGCCTACATAATATAAACCAAACCTTTATTAACTGAAAATCTACAAAGAGAATCGTTGGTTGGGGAGGTTATTTCCCCTTGGTCAATTCTCAGTTCCTTCCATTTAGTATCTTTGGATACATGATTTAACTCCATTCTACTTCCTGATACTCTGTTGTGAACACTATATTTGAACCCCTACATATTGGGATTTGATTACGGATTTTATTCTACTTCCTCATATGTTTCCCATAAGAGTGAACAACAGAACAAAGTCTAATCTAGGTGTCTTTGAGGCTCCCTTTATTAATGGTATTAATTTACATCTCTTTAAATTACCCTCCAGAAAACTGTTAAGACAAGCACACAAGGAAGCCCTATTCTTCACCAAAATACCAAAAGATATTTTCTAAGCCTCATATTAATACTCTTCTCATCTGAAATCTACTGGGGCAAGCCCCTTTATTTAAAATCACTCTTACCACCACTCTCTGCCCTGCTGCAAATACTTCAGCATATTATGCTCCATTTAAAGCATCCAAACTGCCAGAATCGAATTTCCA
>NW_021615014.1:0-1307 GCF_004785775.1 Grammomys surdaster
ATATATAAACAAACTCAAAGAAAAAAAACCACATGATCATCTCACTAGATGCTGAGAAAGTATTTGACAAAATTCAACACTCCTTCATGATAAAAGTCTTGGAAAGTTCAGGAATTCAAGGTCCATATCTAAACATAGTAAAAGCAATATACAGCAAACCAGTAGCCAGCATCAAACTAAATGGAGAGAAACTTGAAGCAATCCCACTAAAATCAGGGACTAGGCAAGGCTGCCCACTCTCCCCCTACTTATTTAATATAGTATTGGAAGTCCTAGCTAGAGCAATTAGGCAACACAAGGAGGTCAAAGGGGTACAAATTGGAAAGGAAGAAGTCAAAATCTCACTCTTTGCAGATGATATGATAGTATACTTAAGTGACCCCAAAACTTCCACCAGAGAACTCCTAAAGCTGATAAACAACTTTATCAAAGTGGGTGGATATAAAATTAACTCAAGCAAATCAGTAGCCTTCCTCTACTCAAAAGATAAACTGGCTGAGAAAGAAATTATGGAAATGACACCCTTCACAATAGTCACAGATAATATAAAATACCTTGGTGTGAACCTAACCAAGCAAGTAAAAGACCTGTATGACAAGAACTTCATGCCCCTGAGAAAAGAAATCAAAACAGATCTCAGAAGATGGAAAGATCTCCCATGCTCATGGATTGGAAGGATTAATATAGTAAAAATGGCTATTTTGCCAAAAGCCATCTACAGATTTAATGCAATCCCCATCAAAATTCCCACTCAATTCTTCACAGAGATAGAGAGAGCAATCTTAAAATTCATTTGGAATAACAAAAAATCCAGGGTTGCGAAAACTAGTCTCAGCAATAAAAGAACTTCTAGAGGAATCACCATCCCTGACTTCAAGCTGTACTATAAAGCAACAGTGATAAAAACTGCATGGTATTGGATCAGAGAAAGGCAGGAGGATCAATGGAATAGAATAGAAGACCCAGAAATGAACCCCCATACCTATGGTGACTTGATCTTTGACAAAGGAGCTAAAACCATTGAGTGGAAAAAGGATAGCATTTTCAACAAATGGTGCAGGTCCAACTGGCAGTCAGCATGTAGAAAAATGCAAATTGATCCATACTTATCTCCTTGTACAAAGCTCAACTCCAAGTGGATTAAGGACCTCCACCTAAAACCAGCCACACTGAAACTAATAGAAGAGAAACTGCAGAACACATAGGCACAGGAAAAAAGTTCCTGAACAGAACACCAATGGCCTGTGCTCTAAAACTAAGAATTGACAAATGGGACCTCATAAAGCTGCAAAGCTTCTGTAAAGCAA
>NW_021615015.1:0-11299 GCF_004785775.1 Grammomys surdaster
GTGAGCAGCAAGACGTGATGTCTCATAGTAGTTGTAAAAGTGGTGTACCTGATGCACTGTGGAATACTTTATGAAGAAAAGGAGGGGATTCCTAAACAGGCTGGTACCTAGACGTTTATGTGGGGTGGGGTTTGGATGCTGTCTTCCAAGGCCTGATACCTTGTCTACTTTGAGGTCATGTATGTGACTGGCGAGCAGTCACTAATGCTAGAGCACTGTATGAGAGACATGGGTGGTGTGGCAGTGGTGACTCTAACAAGACCTGAGATTTAGCTGTGCATGTGAGGTTAGGGCAGGGACCATAGGAAAAAACATTAGTAATGTTTTGAACAAGTGTCAGGGCTGTGCCAACAGGGCATGTTGTGAAAAGTGTATTTGGAGTTGCAAGGTCATGTGGTCCAGTATAGCCTGATTCACAGCAGTAAATGTATTGCTTGGGTCTATATCTTGCAGGGTGTGAGTAATACAAGAGTTTGTAGGGTAAAGGAGGTAGGATGTACACAACATTGCTGGATACCTAGCACAAATATGTCTTGGGTGTGCTCCAAGAAGACCTGATTTGTTTCAGTGTATGTTGAGCTGTGGAGTTTAACCTGATAGACATGGACAATCATGTATGAAGTTCCCAGGCTGTTATTACTAACATGAGCCCATGATTTGATGTTCATGTCTGTTATTCATCTTTATCTTTAAGCAGTTTAATGATAAACATTTTAACTTTGCAGCTGCATGGACTCTGGGGTAACTGCTCCATCCGTGCAGTATAAAAGCAACCACAGATAGGGTGGAAAAGAATGGGCATTGCTGACAGCAGCAAATCCTAATCCCTACAAACAGCCTATGGCTTGTGTCCTGATTTCCTCAACCCGTTCTAAAGCATCCTAGCGGTGGTGTAATCACTGTGATGTTAGCTGTAGCTAACCCTTGCTGTCCTAGCACATGCTCTCCCTCCTCTTTTTTGCTGAGAATTTTATTTTAGATTTCTGGCCTATAGAAAATTGAGATAATAAAACTGGAGTTTCCCATCTCTTACCTATGTTCCTACGTTGAGCTTCTTTATGTGCCACATTTACCTGGATTCATGAAGTCACATCTACCCCTTATTACCCACTATGCTTTGTTGTGATCCTTGACTTTCCCGTACACTCTTTCATTACTTTAGTACCTCATCCTGCCTTTGCCCTGCACCTCACTTTCAGGTCCCATAGGCTCCTCTGTGTGGTGACTGTCTCCAAGATTGTCCTTGTTTTGATGACACTGCCAGCTTTGGCAATACTGGCCAGACATTTTGCAGAGTGTTTCAGTTGGGTTCATCTATGTTTTCTCTGGCTGAGTCTGAGACTGAGGAGGAAGGCTGCAGAGATGAATGTTCATTTTCATTGCAGATGGGTGGTGCATTCAGTGTGATGTTATTGTAGGCACCTGGCTGAGAAGTTACTCAGTTTCTCTTCTCCCTCCCTTTACTCAACTGTACTCTGGGAGGAACTCTGCAGCAGGTATTTCAAACAAGAAGTTGTCCTTGGCACCAAAGGTCCCAGGAAATATTTTTTAATTATTTTACATAAATATCATCTCCTTCTTCCCCACTATTTAATCATATCAATTTGAGCTCAGATAAAGTATCCAGTAGAATTTTATAATTTGGGTTATTATTCAATCCTAGAATATTACCTTCCTCAGAGTTCAAGCTTTGGCTATTTAGAGGATCTTGTAGATCTGTCTCTCTGTCTCTGTCTCTCTCTCTGTCTCTCTCTCTGTCTCTCGCTCTGTCTCTCTCTGTCTCTCTGTCTCTCTCTCTCCCTCTCTCTCTCCCTCTTTCCCCCACCCACCCCTCTCTCTCCTTCTCAACACACTGTGGCAATTTCGTGTCCCCAACATAGCTATTTCCAGAAGCCCTGCTCCCTTTTTTGAGAGGACATTTGAAACAAAGTCCTCATGTTATACATACTATTTTGAGGAGGCTCTGGCAGCTGACCAAGCAACAAAATACATGTGTGTATAGTATACGTATTTATAACAATTTCCTTTGATGACCATCTATGTCAGTCTACCAATGAATTCATGTTGCCTTTAATTTGTATGCATCACTACACAGATCATTTAAACTTATTCCCCCTAATTTGTACCTTCCACTCCAACCGTGAGGCATTCATGGATTAGTCATTAGCATAGCTGCCTTAGGCTCCATCAGTGAGAAGTCTGACTCCCATCATCTGGCTCCACTGTACTGACTTTCTACCATATAGTACTCAGGCCATTGTAGAACACACTCTTTAAAACAAAACAACCACTCTCTTCATCACTCAAGTTGCATTTACTCTCAGTGGACTGTCAGAATTGGACTTGGTGAGACTTGATGGAAAGATGAAGTGTCAAATCATCAGACCCTCACCTGACTTTACAGCCATTCCTCAGACATTTTGTATGTAAGTCTCCCCTTGTTGCCCCTGGCCTTGTGGGCTGGGTTGTCAGAGAGTGCTAGCGGGTATAGACTGGGGAAGGTCTATTGGAAAGGGGCTCCATCTGTGCAGTATGGTGTAATTGTCATCTATGCTAGGTGAAGACATGTCAGTGTAGCTCCTATAGGGTCACCCGGGTACCTGTCAGCATCTTCTTACCCATCCTTCATAAGTAAAGCCCAGTAAATTCCTCAGTGAGAAGTATGGTAGAATCTTCTTTTGCTTGTTATTGGGGCCTTATAAGGGGTAGTTGATCTTTGTTGCTCCCCAGGGAAAGGATTCTCACAGCACAGACATAGCAGCTTGACAATTGGTATTAATGTTTTCCTCTTGAGGACAAGTTTGTTGATCAGAGAGTACAGCTATTATATGTACATCTTTTGTCTTACTGAGTGACTTCTAAAGTTATGTGGACTGTAAACACACATCCCTTTCTATAATATATCTGCTTGCTAATTTATTTTACGTTCTGCATACTTGTCCCTGAAATTCTCCGGTCACCTACATTCATTCATTCATACTCATTCTCTGTCTCTTCCAGATACTCCCCCATCTGTGTGTTTGTGTGTATTTGTCTCTCTGTGTGTGTTTCTCAACCAGTTGTTAAAAAATTGAGTGATTTAGCCAGGACAGTATTGCAATGTTGACAAAGTTAATGTCATAGTGCTTCAAACCCAATCCACTTCTAGAAACTTCCTGTGAAGCATGTGGAGGCCACATACATGAGCTTTATAATGAGGCTGATGAGTTATATAATTAGGAGATGGCTGAGCTGTTCCCTTGTATGAACCAAGAACTGAATACTAGGAAAGACAGAAGCCATGGATATGGGTAAAGTAACAGCTTTATTCCTTTAGGATAGATGATACCTAAGGCTAGAATTCCTCTAAAAGACTTCTTAGGTATTTTACAGGGCCTCTACATCCTCCCTTGCCCTATGGCTTCAGCTCCCACACCTTGTCTCACAATGTCTTCTGGGAATAAGAAGCCTATGCCTGGAAGCCCACTCTCACTATCCTAGTCTACCTATGTCCATCTACCCTGCCTCATTCCCCATCTCAGAGACTGACACCAATCATCAGGAAAGGGGGTGATGACCTCTCTAGCTGCTGCTTCATGCTGTGAGGGGACGTAGTCCAGGAGAGTGTCAGTCCAAGAGAGAGGGAACTCCCACAAAAGGCAGGCTCCTAGAACCGGTCCTGATTGACAGGCAGTATATATCTGACGCTCCATGTAAAGGGCCAACTGTAGAAGTAGAAGGGCTGAAGGATAAGAGAGAATACTAGAGGCCACTGCATCACAAACCAAATAGGGGACTGTTTTCAGCAAAGGTCCACATAGTCAGCAACTGATCCAAGGCTTGTCTGGAGAGTGATGAACCCAGGATCTGCTTTCAGACACTTTGGTAACTGTTGGCATGACCAGAATCACAGTGAGGTCTTTTACACATGGCTTCTAAAGAGGGTGAAAGAAAATCAATTTAGTCTAAGAATGAAATGATAGGTAAAAATGGGGAGATTTTATCTTTTGGTTTCAGGTAGATAATGAGGAGGTGCTGAGATGACCCAAGGTCATGACATTTTATATCTGGGGAGCATTTTTCTTATCAAGAAGAAAATCACTGATGAGAAATGGTTGTCTAAACACCATCTCATATCATTTTACACCTAATATCTACGGCGTATGGTCCCTTAAAGTGTTCAAGAAATACACCAATCATTTTATTTTTTGGTTATACTTTCCTGCTGGGTGTTTAAGACCATACAGGTGGACAAAATTAACTATATTAATTTATTTATTGTCAAGGTTAGTTGAAGATATGGTCCTGGACGGGAGGTTACTTGAACTTGAGAGTATCTAACCTTCCTTTTACAACTGTGCTCATTCAATGTGAGGATAATTCTAAGGCCATGCTTAGCCATGGCTTTACTTGCAAATATGGAGGAAAGATCCATGGAGAGTCCTCTATGGACCCTCCTCTTTGTAGACTGGACAGTGGTTAGAGTACACTAGGTAGAGTCTCCATGGACTCCCTGAACATCTTAAAAGGTGATTCCTCACAGTTAAAGAACACATTGTAAGGAATGCCTGTCGGACCTATTTGATCTTGAAGGGCAAGGAGGAATATATTCTCCTTTTTTATCCCTCTCACCACATTAGTATGGTCTCCAAGTATGGGTATTGAACACAAACGATGCCACTGACAGCCAAATATTTAAATACATTTTGATTAAATAAATAGTTTTGTTTTTCAACAGTCTTTATAGTTGTTAGGGAAAATAGGTTATAACACCATTGATTTAAGCAGAGCTTTGACATCAATGTATTGAATTCAGATCATTTACAAAACTTATATAACTTGCTTAGACCTGTATAATTTGCTTAAGTTTTCCAACTTTCTTTTCCATCATGGAAAAATATCCAGGCATTTTCTGTGACATAATAACATTATACAATCAACATAACAATAACATTAACAATCAACAAGCCTAGCTGTGATGATCCTTTGAAATTTGGCATAGCAATCCTTGACAGTTGTTTAGCTTAGATGATAGTGCTATGTAATAGCACCTTAAGAAGAGAAAGCTGAATTCAAAGCACATAATCAATAGATTAAAATTACATGTGTGCATACTGTTAAATTATGGGGGCTATTAAATTCCCAAGTAAACCTTATAAAAAACATAAGGCAGTCTTTATACAGAGAACACATATCGTCATTGAGAGAGGCCTAGAGCCATTGATGATAGGGCAGGGGTTATCTGAGAACAAAAGTGGTCATAGTCCCAAAGATCATCAGGGTAGCTGGATCTATGGCACAACCAGGGAACATCTGTAAGGGTACTCTTGACCAGTAGGATCTACTACCTCTAATGCACTCATCTATTGGTTCTGGGAGCTTTCCTAAGTCCCCAGAAGTACTTAAGCATCACAGTAATCTTCAAGCACCAATCAAGCTTCACCCAGGCAGAAACTAGTTCACCTAACTCTCAACCCAGGCCAGGGTCTGTTCACAGAGGAGGAGACTTTCTACTCATTGAGTACAGACAGGATCCCTGTGCAGATTTTAAAAAGTGCATATATACACCTACTAGGTGCACCTTTTTAAGACCCTTGGGCCCAAGAGAGCCCAATAGGTGAGGGCATGGTCTTGGAGAGCCATTGCTAATGATCTCCCTTATGTGGACAAAAGAAGATACATTGGAACAACTTCTAGATCTTGGCTTCCTCTCCAGAGTGCCCTCTACAGAGTTAACAGACATGAGTATGGGTACTTGAAACTTCTTCTGACTCACTAGCAACCATGAAAAAAGAGGCAGCTTGTTAATAGCATTTGCTCTAAGGTTAATACCCAATGACTCCTGAAAGGCCACCACAGAGCTTGTCACATACAACAGGGCCTCTAAGAAGTGACAGCTAGGGGAAGGAATACATGTGGATGAGGTATCTGCAATGTCAGAAGTGTCATCCACTGCACAGTCCAGTTAAGGGAAATCCTGTTCCTGCCACCACCATCCTGTCTAACATACAATAGCAACTTTTGAGGGAAAACATTCATACCTCTCTTGAGAGCCCTAAGTAAGAGCAAGACAGACCTCCAGTAGCCATGGAGGTTTCACAAAAACAGTGAAAGCCCCTCAGGGATGCCAGTACTCAGGACATCTTTCTTATACAGAGAAAGAACTTTACCTCATAGCTCCCTCATAGCTACCACCATTTGAAGTTCAAGCAATTTCCCATTTGAACTCAAAGGAAGCTTGCTGGTGGAGCCAAGAGTACAATGTAAGCTGACTTATGTCAGGCATGCTGGACACTTTGCTTAAGCAGAGTCTCGTGCTCGCCTATAGTTTCTAAGTAGATTTGGCTAGCCATCCAGTGAGCTCCAGGGATGCACATCCATTGGCTTACCTTGCACTGAGATTTCTCCTGTCAGTTGTTCTCATAAATCTCACCTTGCCCACTCATTACTTGGGTCACACTCTCATTTGACAAACATGACAAAGATGGGGGTTTGGATGGTAATATGCAGCAGCACAGTCTTAATAGGCATACCATAATCTTCCTTCTCCCTCACTGCCAGCTCCTGGGCTGACCTGAACTAGATTCTGATGTCTCAGTGTGTTCGGGGAGACTTTAGAAGGCCTTCCATGATGAAGTGTAGGAGAAGCTTGTGTCTTCTGTGTGTACCCCACTGCTACTTAGTAAATAAATATATGGTTCAGTCATAGAGCCTTTGTAGGCTATGCTCAGAATAGGTGTCCTCTCCTGCAGAACAGGGGCATTTGTCGCCACTCTTTGCTCTCACTGGTCTTTATCAGTTCATCACATGAATGTCCAAATGGAGGGGCACTGGCTCTTCTCCTGGGGATACAGATAGAAAGTGTCAGGGTCTTCAGCAGAAGAGAAAGATGTCACCCCTGAGTTCCTAACCTTTGCTTGGATCTCATAATCATTGTCTTGATACCTGGTCCCAAAGGAGGGGATACAAGACCTTGGTTCCTTTAAGCTTTTGTGTGTTAAAAGGTCTTTTGTGTTTTGGGTATCGAACCCATTAACTTTCATGGCTGCCACAACATCAGAGTCTTGGCAGCTGGTGTCTGCATCACAGTGACTTGTAAAAGCCTCATTTCCTTTCATTTGATGGGACACCTGAAGTTGAGAGAAATCCGCTTCTCAAGATAACACAGGAAGCAAACGTTCAAACTAGGTCTCTCCAAGGTCTGCTCCATTCTCTCTCTCTTTTATTTAATAATTTATTTTTTCTCAAATCGTAATTCATTCACACAGGGGTTATAAACACAGAAAGGCAGGATGTGGGGAAGGGAATGACACTGGAGTGTAGGTGTTCAGGGGGAATACAGATATCTTCAGAACTGGGTATTGGCAGGGTGAAGGTTCAGGGGACAAGTCACTATCTGCCTATGACTCGATTGTCCTTATCTAAGTAGGTATTGTCTGCCAAGGCTACCTATTTACAAGGTCTATGACTACTCAGGCTTATAAATTTCCACAAAAGCTGCCTGTTGACATTAGCTTATAGCCATCTGTTTCAATCTGTTTCATCTGTTTTTTTCCACTGAGACCCAAGACTTGGTGTTAGCATACATGTATGACAGGCCTATTGCTGATTTTAGGCCTATGGCTGATTTTAGGCCTCCAGTGTGTAAGCAGGGCTGCCCCTGACATCTCCTCCCTTCTCTAAATATAGAAGGGCTGTGGCAATTCTAAACTTGTGAAAGCAGGGATAGAGGCCTGACCTCCAGTACTTGAAGGGGACCTTGTAATGGCTCCAGTCCCCCTGTCGTTGTCCAGTGAGGCATGAGGGCCATACCCGTTCAGATGTCTTTTTCCTGGAGAGGGGATACTTTTGACATCAACCCCTATGCAGTCAGGCTTGTCCCTCAGGGAACCCAGATAGATATTTTTATCTTTTATTTATATTACCTTGCAGTGCTTAGCCTCGTAGCCTAAGCAAGAATTTAGATTGCCTGTCAGAGGGGGTTCTGGGTGGCCCCTCTCTGCTTGGTCTAGGGGCAGAAGTCCCTCCTTTTAGGTTGGGTGGAGATGGGTTTTGGAAACACACTGTATAAAGTAACAACCTCATCTTGAGTCTCGTGGTCCTCCATAGCTAACTTATGATAATGTATCTGAGTAGATTTTGCTACCAAATTATTTATCAGTTGTATCACAGAGTTAGTCCGCCTATTTGAGGGCCAGGGACCAGCAGAAATAAGCAAAAAGAACCCAAATAATGGTCCCAAGATGGAAGGAAATACGATTGACAACCTTGGAGAGGCTGAAAACCAATTCTTGTACCAGCAGATTTCTCTCTCTCTCTCTCTGATTTTTCTTAGCGCCTTCACTGACCTATTTCATGCTCTCTTTAACCCTCCTTGTCTTGTCTATGTAAAGACAACCTTCTTCTTTAAGGGCTGTACACAGTCAAGAGCTGTACACAGCCTTTTCTATTGTACTAGAGTAAATCAAGTCCAATAAGGATCTTTGCGATTTTAGGAGGTCTCTTCAGACAGCGAAATGAGAGATTTCTTCAGATTAGTGATGTCAATCTCTAGCTGTTTGATGTTCTTGTCAGTGGCCCTTCCAAGGTCTGAGTAGTATAAGTTCAGAGGCCAGCATCTGGATTAGAACTTCTAACAGTTTTATCTGGGATGTTGCCTGAGTTCAAGCTCCTAGGAGTCCCTTTCTCTCGGTTTTCTGGGGTTGGGTACGGAGCTGCTGCCTGTGACCTGCTCTATGCTCGGGCCCAGACCGGAAGTCCCGCCTGTTTCCCGGTCTGCTCCATTCTCAAGTCCACCATGTCCCTCTACTTGCTGTCCTCTCTGGGTTGGGAAGGCAAGGCATACACACCAAAGAGGGGCCTGAAGGAATGAAGCAGCCACTGTAAGAAACCGGGAAGAGATTAGTATTGGAAGCACAATAGACTATCCTGAAAACAAGAGTAGCTAGGAGCCTGGAATACATGAGACTCAGCAGACAAGGTTTACTGTGCATCAAGAGCACAGCCTAGAGGCAGAGAGAGTGGACACCATCAGAAAACAACACTCTGGGCCATTACCTCTGCTAAGGGAGGAACTACAACCCCCAGAACACCAACCATCCTCCCAGGGTCAGCGACTCCATCCCCATAGCCCCAGGGAGTATAAAAGGAGGGTGGAAACTTCATAATCTGTTGAAAGTTTTATTTATTATGTATTTATTTATTTACATCCCGAACGCTGCTCTCCCTCTGGCCCCCTTCGCACAGTCCCTTCCTCCTTCCCCTTCTCCTCTGAGATGGTGAGACCCCTGGGTATCCCCCCTATCCTGCTACATCACATCTCTGCCATATTAGGTACTTCCTTTCTCACTGAGGCCAGATAAGGCAGCCATGGAGACTGAGCTGCAAGTTTGCTACATATGTGCCTGGGACCTCTTTCTAGCCCGTATATGCTTTTTGGTTGGTGACTCCATCTTTAAGAGCTCCCAGGGGTCCAAGTTTAGTTGACTCTGTTGGTCTTCCTGTGGAGTTCCCCTCCCCATCAGGGCCTGCAATTCTTTCCCCCAACTCTTTCATAAGAAATCCTCATCTCTGTCCAATGTCTGGCTGTGGATATCTGTATCTGTTTCAGTCAATTGCTGGGTAGAGCCTCTCAGAGGACAGTTATGCTAGGTCCCTGTCCACAAACACAACAGAGTATCATTAATAGTGTCGAGGATTGGTGCTTGCCCATGGGATGGGTCTCAAGTTGGGCTGGTTATTGGTTGGCCATTTCTTTAGTCTCTGCTCCATCTTTGTCCCTACATTTCTTTTAGACAGGACAAATTCTGGGTTGAACGTTTTATAGAGGGGTTGGCGCCCTTATCCCTCCACTGGGTGGATATAGGAGGTGGCCTCTTCAGGTCTCATGTCCTCAATGTTGTGAGTCACCACTAAGGTCACCAGCATTGGCTCCTGGGAGCCTCCCGACCCCAGGTCTCTGGGACTTCCTAGAGATTCCTCCCCCCCCCCCCCCCCCCCCCCCATCCTCAGCAGCTTAAGATTTCCATTCTCCTGGCTCTCTGGGCCTCTCCCTCTGTCTCCCCACATCTGACCCTGCCTCCCCATCCCCTCTCCTCTCCTCTCCTCTCCCACCCAGTTCCCTGCTTCCCTCTGCCTCCCATGACTCTTGTTTCCCCTTCTAAATGTGATTCAAGCATCTTCACTTGGGCTTTCCTTCTTGTTTAACTTCTTTGGGTCTGTGGAATGTATCATGAGTATTCTGTACTTTTTACCAATGAGTTCATACCATGCATATCCTTTTGGGTCTAGGTTATCTCACTCAGATAATATTTCTAGTTCCATCCATTTGCCTAAAAAATTCATGATAACCTTGTTTTTTAATAGCTGAATAGTACTCCATTGTGTAAATGAACCACGTTTTCTGCAGGTAAATACAATTCAGTTTAGTCTCAGCAGATTCGTTACACTCGACATAAATTAAGCACCGATTCCCACCAGCACTCTCGTCAAGTTTTCTCCTAACATACTGGGTTGGTTCCACCAGCATAACTGGTTAAGAGTATTTGCTGAACCAGCACCATTTGTTGAAAATGCTGTCCTTTTTCCACTGGACAGTTTTAGCTCCTTTGTCAAAGATCAAGTGACCATAGGAGTGTGGGTTCATTTCTGGGTCTTCAATTCTATTCCATTGATCTTCCTGCCTGTCTCTGTACCAATACCAGGT
Source organism: Grammomys surdaster (assembly GCF_004785775.1). Lineage (NCBI taxonomy): Eukaryota > Metazoa > Chordata > Mammalia > Rodentia > Muridae > Grammomys > Grammomys surdaster. Next base: position 10,685 of record NW_021615015.1, read on the forward strand.
AGTTTTTATCACTATTGCTCTGTAGTACAGCTTGAGGTCAGGGATGGTGATTCCTCCAGAAGTTCTTTTATTGTTGAGAATAGTTTTCGCTATCCTGGGTTTTTTGTTATTCCATATGAATTTGAGAATTTCCTTTTCTAACTCTGTGAAGAATTGAGTTGGGATTTTAATGGGGATTGCATTGAATCTGTAGATTGCTTTTGGCAAGATGGCCATTTTTATTATATTAATCCTGCCAATCCATGAGCATGGGAGATCTTTCCATCTTCTGAGATCTTCTTCAATTTCTTTCTTCAGAGACTTGAAGTTCTTGTCATACAGGTCTTTCACTTGCTTGGTTAGATTCACACCAAGGTATTTTATATTATTTGCAACTATTGTAAAGGGTGTCATTTCCCTAATTTCTTTTTCAGTCTGTTTATCTTTCATGTAGAGGAAGGCTACTGATTTGTTTGAGTTGATTTTATAACCAGCCACTTTGCTGAAGTTGTTTATCAGGTTTAGGAGTTCTCTGGTGGAAGTTTGGGGGTCACTTAAGTATACTATCATATCATCTGCAAATAGCGATATTTTGACTTCTTCCTTTCCTATTTGTATCCCTTTGACTTCTTTTTG
>NW_021615016.1:0-3718 GCF_004785775.1 Grammomys surdaster
ACACACACACACACACACACACACACACACACACACAGAGGGACTGACTCATAGGGATGATGTAGCCACAAGGATATTCATTGTAACCTGGCTTACAATGTTCCCATTGGACAACAAAAATGTCCATCAACAGAACGGAATAACCTTGGCAGGATACAGCCCCGGAGGAAGAAAGCCAAACTGGTTGCTGACACGGAAACTATGTCCAAGACACATTGCTTGGTGGGAAGAGAGTAGAAGTTGTAAAACGACATGTATCAGCAGCCGTAAGCAGGTGTGGGGAGGTAGGGGGTGAGGCAAGAACAGCTTTGCGAGTCCCAGGCCTCCCAGAACTGCATAGTGAAACTGATACAATCTTGAAATGATAGTCTGGGGTGGTCTGGCTCGGGTTTGTTTTCTCTGCCAGTTAAAGAATTCAAAGGCAGGAAAAACTGAAGTACAGCAGGTAGAATCAGAGAGAACTCAAGCACCCGGGACAGAGTCTGCAGTTAGGACAGAAGCACACACGTGAACATCGAGGAAACAGCAGACACAGGGTTCCCCCCGCCCTGCAAAGCAGAGGGGCCACTCCGGAAGCAGAACACTCCACACTTCTTTAGGACTGGGGGTTTTAAAGAACCCCGGGAAGATTCTTCCTACTTCAGGGTTCCTGAGTTTGAAGAAGTCAAGGATGGTTGATTGCCCCAGACTGTTGTGTGACCTGTCTTGATATGTCCTTAAAGTTGTGGAGACAGTTTATGGGCAGCCCCCTACAGATGGGAGACAAAAAGCTCTCATGCTTTTCTCTCATTGAGGAAGAAGCCAAGAAGCCATCCGCCCTCTTGGAACTCTGCTATCTTTATTACCGAGCCATGGCTCACCTGTCTTTCTAACAGGGAATCTCATTCCCCCGTCTCTTGTTTGAGAAAACAAAACAAAACTAACACAAAATCAAGCAGGACAGGAACCTGTAGGCAGGAGCTGATGCAGAGGCCACGGAGACTCGGTGCTGCTTACTGGCTTGCTCTCCTCAACTTGCTTGGCTTCCTTTCTTACAGAACCCAGGACCACCAGCCTAGGGATGGCTCCACCCACAATGGGCGGGGCCCTCCCTGTCAATCACTAATTAAGAAAATGCCCTGTAGGCTTGCCTTCAGACTGATCTTACGGTAGCGTTTTTATTTTTGTTTTGTTTTGTTTTTCGAGACAGGGTTTCTCTGTGTAGCCCGGGCTGTCCTGGAACTCACTCTGTAGACCAGGCTGGCCTCGAACTCAGAAATCCGCCTGCCTCTACCTCCCAAGTGCTGGGATTAAAGGCGTGCGCCACCACCGCCCGGCGCGTTTTTTTTTTTTCTCAATTGGGGTTCCCACCACTCAGATGTGTCTAGCCTGTGTCAGGTTGACATAAAATTAATCAGCACAATAAAGGCGGGAAAAAATTAAAAACCCACAAAACAGCAATAAGATTTAAAAAAAAAAAAAGCATCTCCCCAAAATACTAGTTAACGTCCTGTGCAAAATAATATAATATAAAATGAAATCACATTGAGGCAGATAGAATTAATCTGGAATTCTCAATCTGCTACAGTATAACTCGAACTCCCCAGAGGCTGAGCCCTAATTAATAGTAAATTAAGTCAGTTTTGCCAGCATGGGACGGTGAGTCTGTGTCCTCAGAATGACCGAGTGGGAGACGCTGGGCATTGAGCTCTTTGGGAAACGGAACAGTTATGACGCGCAGATCCACAATTCTCTTCAGGGTTATATTGCCCTGGAAAAGTCCCTGCCCCACACAGGGGGACGGTATATAAAGCACAGAGCCTCATCCCCATCCCGTAGCACCTCCCTAACTCCGTGATGATGCGCGAAGCTCCTGACTGTGCGTATAGTCATGCATGCCTTTGGGATCACCCACCTGCTCTCTGGTAAAAATCCCATTGCAGGTCCTGCTGAATGCCATCGTCCGCAGAGGCCCCGGGGGAAGACTCAACAGGCATTGGATGAGCCAGGAGGCTGCGGGATGTGGGTGTGTCCCCGCCTGGTGATTCAGGCCATCTGGCTGCTGTGCGCAGGTGCTCCTCAGATTCCGGAACATCCAGACCCTTGCGGAGTGCTTTGAGGATGAGATCATCAGGGCCGCTGAGGACTCCTCCGACGCCTACGCCGTAAAGAAGCAGACAGGAGTGTGTGGCTAAGTCTTACCGCTCATGTCCCAGCAGCTGCCTAGTAAACTGTGTGTCCTTTGGGATAAGAAAGAAAGAAAGAAAAGGAAGGAAGAAAGAAAGAAAGGAAGGGATCAGGAGAGCACACGTCTGAACTTCAGTCCTTGGTAGGCTGAGGAGTCTATGTCTGTAGTGAGATCCCCGTCTCAAGGAATTTTTTATTTATTTTTTTTTATTTTTTGTTTTTTCGAGACAGAGTTTCTCTGTGTAGCCCTGGCTGTCCTGGAACTCACTCTGTAGACCAGGCCGGCCTCGAACTCAGAAATCCACCTGCCTCTGCCTCCCAAGAGTTGGGATTAAAGGCGTGCGCCACCACCGCCCAGCCGTCTCAAGGAATTTTATTCTGTCCTTACATATCGAGCCCTCAGCCTCCTTGACTCATTTTACTAAAAATATTATTTGATTACTGAGTTTTTGTCACCCCTTAAGTTATGCACCCCAAATAAAAAGATCTCACCTGGGTCCTTCCATTGATCCTTCAGTGATATTACAAATTCCTCTCCAAGGTGGCTTTACTATATTCCTTCCACAAGCAGAGTTTTTCTTCTGTATTATATGTGTATTTGTATTTTACACACACACACACACGCATGTATATGTATTTTTTTAAAGATTTATTTATTTATGTACATGAATACACGGTAGCTCTTCAGACACACCAGAAGAGGGCATCGGACCCCATTACAGATGGTTGTGAGCCACCATGTAGTTGCTGGGAACAGAACTCAAGACCTCTGGAGGAGCAGCCAGTCCTCTAACCACTGAGTCATCTCTCCAGCCCATGTGTTTATTTTATTTTATTTTTGAGACAGGATCTCACTGAAAGTCACTCTGTAGACTTGCACTCACAAAAGATCTGACTGCTTTTGCCAGTGCTAGGATTGAAAGTGTGGGACACCAGAGACAGCCTTATGTGCATATGTTAATTATATATACATATTTAGCAATGATATGCTAATGAGGATAGAACCCAGGGTCTCAGGCCTGTGAGGCAAGTGCTCTACCATTGAGATATAGCCCCAGCCCTTTCTGTTACTATCACTAATTTTGTTTTTGTTTTTGTTTTGTTGTTTTCGAGACAGGGTTTCTCTGTGTAGCCCGGGCTGTCCTGGAACTCACTCTGTAGACCAGGCTGGCCTCAAACTCAGAAATCCGTCTGCCTCTGCCTCCCAAGTGCTGGGATTAAAGGTGTGCGCCACCACCGCCGGCTCTAATTTTGTTTCTTATTATCAGTGTTTGAGTTCAGGTGCTCACGCGTGGAAGTCAAAGGACACTCGGCTGAAGCCAGCTTCTTCTTCGATGCTATACACTGAGCTACCTCGCCGGTTACCTCTGTATTTTCATATTTTGTTTTTCAGTAACTTCGTTTAAAAAAAAATTTTAAAATGATCTCTTTAAAAAAAAAATGTGTTTAAGGTGGAGCACTTGGGAGGCAGAGGCAGGCGGATCAAGCAGGGCTACATAACGAGGTCCTGTCGAGTTCTTTCTAAAACTCAGGCTTCCGTCCCAGAGCTTCA
>NW_021615017.1:0-1244 GCF_004785775.1 Grammomys surdaster
TCTGTTTTACTGTTATCCACAAATGCTGAATATTGATTATTCATGTTCATTTATTTCTGACTTACTGTTATCTATGACTGATGACTATTGATATTTCACCTCTATATAATTGTAATTTACTATGAACTATGACTGATGACTATTGATAATTCGTGTTCATTTGTTTCTGATTTATTATTATCAAAGAATGGTGAATATTGATTATTCCTGTTCATTTATTTCTGACTTAGTATTATTTATGACACATGCATTTTGGTACTTCAGATTTATTTATTTGTGATTTCCCAGGAACTATGACTGATGACTATTTATTAATCAAGTTCATTTGTTTCAGATTTACTTTTATCCACGAATGCTGAATATTGATCATTCATGTTCATTAATTTCTGACTTACTATTATCTATGACTGACGACTATTGATATTTCAGCTTTATTTATTTCTGATATACTATGAAGTATGACTGATGAGTATTGATTATTCGTGTTCACTTATTTCTGATTTACTTTTATCCATGAATGCTGAATATTAATTATTCATGTTCATTTATTTCTGAGTTACTATTATCTATGACTGAAGACTATTGATATTTCAGGTTTATTTATTTCTGATTTCCCATGAACTATGACTGATGACTATTGGTTAATCAAGTTCATCTGTTTCTGATTTACAATTATCCACGAATTGTGATTATTGATTATTCATGTTCATTTATTTATGACTTACTATTATCTATGAATGATGATTATTAATATTTCAGCTTTATATATTGCTGATTAGTATGAACTCTGACTGATAAGTATTGATTATTCATGTCCATTTGCTTCTTATTTACTATTATCCACTAATGCTGAAATTTGATTATTCATGTTCATTTATTTCTGACTTACTATTATCTATGACTGATGACTATTGATATTTCAGCTTTATATATTTATGATTTCCTATTAACTATGACATATGACTATTGGTTGTTCATGTTCATTTATTTCTCAATTACTATTATCCACGAATCGTGATTATTGATTATTCATGTTCATTTTTTTCTGACTTACTATTTTCTATGAGTGATGACTATTGATATTTCAGCTTTATTTATTTCTGATTTCACATGAACTTTGACTGATGACTATTGATTAATCAAGTTCATTTGTTTCTGATTTACTATTATCCACGAATCGTGATTATTGATTATTCCTGTTCATTTATTTCTGACTTACTATTATCTATGACTGATGACTATTG
>NW_021615018.1:0-1202 GCF_004785775.1 Grammomys surdaster
CAGCTGGGACATTTTGTAAAATTACTTGTTAGCTGCTGCCATTTTTTTGGCTCTCTCTGCCTTTTTAAGGGCATTGAAATTGTTCTCTTCCAACCCAGTCCTAAGAAAGGCCCATTGAGATTTGCTAACACTATCACAAAAATGATATAATACAAATAGCATTAGCATCTATTGAGAAAATACAGGAAGATAGCCAAGTAGAACTTATGAAAGAAAGATGATACAGTGATACACAATTTCTCTCCCTCCTCACCCCTCTTTTTTTATGACTTGATTTCTCTGTGTAAACCCTGGCCAACCTGGTTTTGTCTCTCTTTTCTCATCTCTCTCTCTCTCTCCCTCTCTCCCTCACTCTCCTCTCTCCCTGTCTCCCTCTCACCCTCTCACCTTCTCTCCCTCTCTCCCTCTCACCCTCTCACCCTCTCTCCCTCTCTCTTTCTCACCCTCTCACCCTCTCTCCCTCTCTCTTTCTCACCCTCTCACCCCCTCTCCCTCTCTCCCTCTCTTACTCTCTCCCTCTTTCCCTCTCTCCCTCTCTCCCTCTCTCTCTCTCCTCTCATCTCCTCTCCTCTCTCCTCTCTCCTCTCGCCTCTCGCCTCTCGCCTCTCACCTCTCTCCTCTCTCCTCTCTCTCTCTCTCTCTCTCTCTCTCTCTCTCTCTCTCTCTCTTTCCTCAATCTTTCTATAGACCACGCTTGCCACAAAAACAGGAATCCACCTGCTTCTGCCTCCAGACTTTTGTATTGTTTAGTGGCTAGATTGTACACATTCTAATCGTTAAAGGTGTGAAGGAAAAATATCCTCAGGAGTTCAAAAGTTTTACAAAAATCTGAAAGCCATTGTTCAAGTGACACCCAAGGGTTTGAACTAATTTTTCTTTTTTTATTTGGGGCCACCTTAGTGTCTCTGACACATGGTGTTTGGAGGGATTATAAGTAGGACTCAAGGGACTAGGAGAGGGCCTTGGCTTGATTGCATAGCTAAACACTTCTTGGTCTTTTGTGTTCACTGATCTTTATTTCCTTAAGAAAAGGATAGCTGAGAATTTTTCCTGATGTACATGCTAGTCCGAAGCCTCCTGCTGATTAGTGCCTTCAGCTGAGTCCTGACTGTTCCTACTACTTTGTACCACTGCTGCTGCTATCCCCACATTACTGAACTGGCTTGCTGGTATAGCCATGAAGAGTTTCAGAGTGGATCCAA
>NW_021615019.1:0-1055 GCF_004785775.1 Grammomys surdaster
ATGGAGTCCAGAGCCTTTAAGTGAGCTGTGATTAGGCCAAGTGTTTTATCAAAGAAAGTGAGGTTTTAGGATCTTCTGATTCCAAGGAGGAAGAGATAGTCATACTGTGACCACAAGGGCATAAAGGAAGAGACAAAACAGCTGTGAGAAGTGGGTGAGGTAAGGGTAGAAATAAAGTTTAAGGTCATCTAAGGAATCTCTTGGGCTTCTAAATGGAGCTTAGAGGGAACAGTTTAGAAAAATAAATGACCTCCAACCTAGTGATGATTCCCGTATCCTAGAAGTCTAGGAGGGCACTGAAAAAATATGGCCCATAGCAAACAATTTGTAGCAAGAGATGTGGAGCACAGGGTTGCAATACTTAGGCCTAGGTGAAGATGAGTCAGGTAGCTCTGAGGAAGAGGAGGAAGAGGCAAGGAAATTGTCACTTGTCCAAGAGGGCAGAAGGAAGCTGTAGGGCTGCAGCTCCTAGAAGGAAGGAAGTCAAAGCTCCATGAATTAGCTGAGAAAAAGTTTTGAGAAATATAAGTGACATGATGTCTAGAATTTATATCTAGGGCAGCCCCAAGAAGAGTAAGAGACTTGTAGGAGAGAAGTGTCACAAGTCACAGAGGAGTGTCGTCTCTATTCATGTTAAATGGGCAGGACTACAAGGGTTCCTGGTTCGCCAGTGTGGCTTTGGTAGTACTAGTAAGGAGAATAGGAAGTTCTGAATCGATACTTAACACTAGAGGAGAAGAGACCAGCAGTCAGAGCAGGTAGAGAACTCTATTAAAAGGAGGACTGGAAGACACTTCTGTGGAAGAAGAGGTTTCCAACACAGGGAGACAAGTAACTGTCTTACTTGTCCCTTTGTTCAGGACCCTAGAGGGTGTGGCAGGATCCAGAAGCCAGAGAGAGATGTTTGATGTTTTTCCAAGAGGTGAAGCAGGCTTCAGTAACCAGTGAGGTGCTTACAAAAATAGATGACCAGAAATGAATTATTAGAACAGGGGGAGAAGAGTGACCCTGTAGAATTTGGAGTCAAACTTGTTGCCTGGCAGAAGCCAGCAACA
>NW_021615020.1:0-1741 GCF_004785775.1 Grammomys surdaster
GAGGGGATCCCAGACCTCAGGAGTCACATCACCTTTAAACTGTTATATAGGTAAATCCAAATCAAAACACAGAAACCTAGTTCACAAAGAGATGAAGAAAATACATACCTACTATATGTCTGGACATACATATGCATGTGTACACACACAAGCACAAAAACAAGGAAAAGGAAAAGGAAACAGAATCAGATAATGAGAAAGAGAGAGATACAGCATTGGAGAGAGAACAATCAGAATAAGAAGAAATTCACTCAGCATTACTGTCTCAGAGTATAAGGCACACAGACAAAGAGGAAGAAGCATAAGCTTCAGGCCTTCTAGTCAAGCACTGAGATGAACAGTGTGGGACCAACTGCAGCTAGGACCTTCCAGCCCTCAATTAAAGCCAGGTAATTACAAAGTGTCACAACAAACTCACTGCATGTGTCAAGGACTTTCCAAATGAATGCTGGGCATTCACTTGCCACTGCCTCCATCCAGAATTCTTTACTCAGACCAAAAGTTCAATATGTTAATTGGAGGAAGCAGAAGCTACCCTTTGCTTTCTTGATCCTGACCAAGCTTCAGGTTCAGCCCTTCCTCTAAGAAGCACTTAGGGACATAAAGTTGGGCACAGGGACTCTCTGGAGGTACATCTTCCCAGAACTCACAAGCTTCAAAGGATAAGATGAGGGTGAGATTGCAGATGTCAGACTGACACCAAAGTGTTTGGAGCAATGAATACCTCTTGTTCATGGATCCCTCTGTGACAAAGATCAATTGGTCTCTCAGCTCATTTCTCTCCTGGGTAATGAGCTTCAGATCTTTGGTCAGTCTCTTTTCCTCCTTCTTGGCCTCTTTCTTGCTTTGGACAGATGCAGGGGATGATGTCTGTTGGCCAGCCACTGTAGGCAGAAGAAAATAAATAAATTGCTCCAAGAGAATGCAGAGTTTAGGCAGAACACCCTCAGCTCTATGAGAAGGAGAGCATGCCTGGAAACCAGTGACACCACAAAGAGTTTGGTCTAGGCTTGAGATGCCTCCTAAGTGAATCTCAGCTCTCCCATCACTCTATAGAGACCAGGAGATTGAAGCAGCCAGGTGTTTCCCTACAAATGATTATGATGACCCCAGAGATAGCTTCTCTACAAGTTTTGTCAGTTTTACAAAGTCCAACTTGGCTTTAGATCCGTAAATCTTGTGGTTTCACAAGTCAGATGAAAAATTAAGTAACCCCAAGAACTTGAGTGACAGAAGTTGGTCAGATGTCCTACCCTGTAAGTCAAGGCCCAGTAGTTTGGATTAAAATTTATGCAGGGTGAGACCATGGTCAACACACTGGTCAATTCCCCCTACTGAAATACCAAATACTCCAGAGATAGCAATAGGGTTCATTGAGTGTATCAACACTGAAAGGTGTTTGGTTACAGTAGAGAAATGCCTGCCACCCACAATGGGTGATAAAGAAATGTATGGTATGTACTGTCAGGGAGAGGAGGTCAGAGGAGTTATGAGAACATAAGGCCATGGCCCGGAGCATATTTCTTTCCTTGGTACTACTGTCAGATACCACAAAAAAAAAAAAATAAAAAGGTCAGGGAATTGAAGTACAGTAATGCACTTCCATAAATTGATATAAGTTAGACCCATGTAACAACCAAAAACCCAGTACAAGGAAAGACTTGATGTTTGAAAATACCTGCTTTGGCCTTGCTATCACCTGCCTTAGGGGATGGAGTAACTTATGTTCTGAAATCCTTGA
>NW_021615021.1:0-1498 GCF_004785775.1 Grammomys surdaster
ATGAAAAGCAAACACATTATGAATTTTCCAATGGATCCTGCAAGTGTCTGGATCATGAGATTATCATCCTGAGTGAGTTAACCAAGTTGAAAAAGGACATACATAGTATGTACTCACCTGTAAATGTATATTAGTATAGGGTTAATGAGGTCCCATGTCTGCCCCACCACAGGGCTCCGGCCACTCAGGGAGGCAAGACATGGGAAGTTGGACTACAGGGGATTTACAGGACACTGCTCCAAGGGTGGGACAGTGCAGTCTGAGGTCCCAGGGATGCTGGAGCTGGCTTGGGGGTCCCCAGGTCTGCAGAATGGCCAAGGTCATCTGGTTCTCAGGTTCTTGGGCATCCAGGCACCACTGGGAGCCACTAAAGGGCTGAGAACAAAGTGGGGGCTCACAAGCTGGATCTGGCCTCCAGCTGAGGGGGGAAAGAGGGAGATCTGTCTGGATCCCGTGAAGATGAATTCTTGGCTTGATGAGCTTGTGGCTGGCTTAGCTTGGCACCTGTGTCTGGGAGCATGGAGAGGCCTTCTGCAGGAGATTAGATGGCAATTCTCTTTAGGTGAAGGCCTGCTCTATTGCTCCCCATGGCAGATCCCAATGAAAAGAGTCAGTCCATGGTTTTAAGGCATTTATCTTAATGGCAGAAAGGGATGAATAAAACCTTACTGAGTTCTCAGGGAAGGCTTGAGGTTAAATACATTTAGAAGTGAGGATTGTCTGGGAAGGAGAATTTATTGGCTAAGCCTCCAGCCCTTTAAGTACCTCATTAAAATTGAGATCTCTCTTGAGGTTACCTGACCACAGGTCCTGTCTTCTACCTACAGAGGGGCTTGGGGCATTTCCCTTACATGACTGAAGGACTCAAATCTATGAAGGTCTGTGGTCACATGCCAGGAGCCCAGTGTTCAGGAACCAGGCAGAATGCCTGCTGTCCCTTTAGGGTCACCGGGTTTCTAACCTTAACTCAACAAGAAACCAGACTGCCTTTCACGATCCTACATATTAGCCATAAAATACAGGATGCCCATGGTATATGTCACAGACCCAAGGAGGCTGGACAGGAAGGAGGGCACAAGCGAGGATGCTTGAGCCTCACTTGGGAGTTGCAATGAAGGGAGGGAACTGGGTGGAAAAAGAGGATCTGGATAACAGAGTGGGGATTGCGGTCACGTGAAGGGAGGAGCAATGGGTTGACCAGATTGGATCGCCATGAGAAAGAATGAAAATCTGCAACTGATGGTGGGCAGTAGGGGGCATCTCCAGGAAAGAAATGGAGGCCTGGGATAGGGAGGTACCCAAGAATCAATAAGGGTTGTCCTTAGGTATGACTCACAACAGTTGGAATATGGAGACTGGGGAGGCTGCTTCCTGTGCCCAGGCAGGAATCGTGGTGTACCCAGAAGGACACCAACCCACCTGTAGGTAGTCGGTGATTAATCTGCTCTAATCTCCCCTCCTCAGTGGCAGAGTTCCTCTCTATCTGCCCAATGTTGTG
>NW_021615022.1:0-1759 GCF_004785775.1 Grammomys surdaster
GGTAGTCCCGAGTTATATAGCGAGGGAGAAAGGGAAGGATCTGGGGAGGCATGCTTAATTTGCTCTGCCCTCGTGCCTTCATTAGAATGTAAATCCCTAGGCCCTGAGGCCTATAGTCACACCGTTTACACATGCACTTTGGGAGGGGCTGTCTGGCTTTCATTACGATGTAAATCCCTATGCCCTGAGGCCTATAGTCTGGCCTATGTGACTGAATAATGTAATTCTATGGAGACTGGACTGCTTTTCAGGACCCTGGGTTCTTGGGGTGTGCCGAACTCCTGCCGGTTCTCCTGCAGAGTCTCAGGGTTCTAGGCAACTGCTCAACCATGACCCAGGATACCCTTATGTAGTCCCATATAGTATTATTTAAGTATTTATTGGAACTGTATAAATAAATGTATACCTTTAAGAATAAATGTCATGGTCTTTGGTGCATGTAAATGAAATAATCAAAGCCAACTTCTAAACTCAAGTCCAGATGTATAAAAACAAAAGAAATAAAAGTGCACTGAACTTGGAGCATAACTCAGATCCTACTGTAAGATACATGTGGCATCAGGTCACTTTGTTTATCAGCAGATGATTGGGGATATTGATCCCTCCAAGGCAGCAATTTTTTTTTGTCAAATTCACATCTTAGCTTAAATAAATCTGTATGTCTTATCTGACAATAAATTATTTTCCTGTGTGGGAATGAGCTAGCCATTAGTTTCTCAAAGTATGTATCTTATGCACACAGGCAAAACTGGAAGGGATCATATTTATGATTATGATAATAATGAAACTCACAATACTTCAATCTGAGGAGAAGTTAAAAATATGTGTGGTGATCTCCTGAGTTTGGTACCTAACATCACGAGAAAATAATTATAATGACTGTTAATGATCTGTACAGTTGTATAGACCTCAACTAATATTTATTCTAAAGCTGGGCAATAATGGTTCATGCCTTTAATCCAAGCATTAAAGAAACAGAGGCAAGCCTGGTCTAAAAAGCCAGTTCCAGGACACCCAGAGTTACACAGAGAAACCTTGTCTTGAAAAACCATGAGAGAGAGAGGGCGGGGGGAAGAATGAGAATTACTTTTTAAAATCCTATTCAGACAAAAAATATGTTTTTTTATATTTCATGTTTTCTTGTGAAGTTTAGACACATTGTTAATTGTTATCAGGTGCAGAAAGAAGAGCTTAATGCTAATTTAGCCTTGCTTAAAATATGCAAGGCTGTGTTTTCAAGCCTCAGCATGTAAGAAACAAGGAAAACAAATATTTTAAAGAAGCTTGAGAGGTGGATCAGTGGGTGAGAGTAAGTATTACACTTACAGAGGACTGAGTTCAGTTCTTCACATCCACATGGTGGTGCCTTACAACCATTTGTAGTTCCATTTTCAGGGGTTCCAATATTCTTTTCTGACATCTAAAGGCACCAGGAACATAATCAACACACATACATACCTACAGGCAGAACACTCATGTACATAAGATAAACTAACAAACAAAACAATAAAGTAAAACACAATTCTTAAGACTAGAGTGATGGCTTAACAGTTAAAAGTGCTTGCTCCATTTTAGTGGTCCCTCCTAGTTTGGGTACCAACAGCTAGATTGGAGGGCTCACAACCCCCTATAACACCAGCTCCAGAGCAGATAATTGACTCTGCTGGTCATTCTGTGGAGTTTCAATCCTATTCTCTACACTCCAGACCCTCACCCCCACCCCAGGCAATCATTCACTCAACACTTCCATGATAGTTCC
>NW_021615023.1:0-6070 GCF_004785775.1 Grammomys surdaster
AACTCACTCTGTAGACCAGGCTGGCCTCGAACTCAGAAATCCGCCTGCCTCTGCCTCTGCCTCCCAAGTGCTGGGATTAAAGGCATGCGCCACCACTGCCCAGCAATCCTTCTCAAGTTTTATCTCTTACAGTACTCCTACTATTCCAATAAAATAGGTAGTTTTATGTTCTTAGTTTAATAATTGAGGGTCTTAGAGGTCAAAAATCTAATTAGCTGGGGCTGGAGAGATGGCTCAGTGGTTAAGAGCACTGATTGCTCTTCTAGAGGTCCTGAGTTCAATTTCCACCAACCACATAATGGCTCACAACCATCTGTAATGGAATCTGGTGCCCTCTTCTGGTGTGTCCGAAGACAGCTACAGTGCACTCATTTATGTAAAAATAAATAAATAAATCTTTTACAAAAATCTGATTAGCCAAAATATGAAATTTTTCTGAATACCTCCCTTCCAACCCTGACCTTGTATTAAGAGCTTTTTTGTGTGCTATTATACCCTGAATATGTCTCATGTGTATGTGTGTGTGTGTGTGCATGTGCACAAGTATATACGGCACACATGCAGAGATCAGAGGACAACCTGTCAGTCCTTAGGCACCTTCCACTTATTTGAGGTAGGGTCTCTCATTGGACTGGAACTGTCACACAGGCCAGTTTAGCTGACCATGCAAATTGTTTCCATCTTGAATCTCACCATGACAATACTTGGATGCCAGGCATGTGTTACTGCATCTAGCTTTTATGTGGGCCCTGGAGATCTGAACTCGTGTCTCTAGTCTCTACATTTGGAAGACAAGCACTTTAACCACAGAACCATCTCCCAGCTCTAAACTCTATACGCGCCTTAATTTAACACTTACATCCGCATGGCATTATGCTTATTTATCCACCTCTCCTACCAGACAGCGTCTAAAGACAGACAGAAAACCTGCTGTTAGGTTAGCTTGTTGTGCCAACACTATCTGACAGAAACTTAAGATTCATTTGGCTCACAGTTTCACAAGTTTTAGTCCTTCAGCCAATTCTGAAAATCTTAGCAATTATATTCATATTTATATATAACATGTATATGTGTGTGTGTGTGTGTGTGTGTGCGTGTGTGTGTTTCACAAGTATGAGAGAGAAGGAAGCTGATGGGCTTGTTACTTGGTTTTTGCTTTGGGGGCATTGGGATTGTTTGGGTGCTGAAGATTAAAGCAAAGGCAGGGATGTTATTCACAGACAGTAAGAATGTGGACTGCTCTACTTTTTAGGGGCTCTATGGGTGTGCATAATTTTAAATCCACACTGCAAACTGGAAGAAAAATCTTGTTGGCTTCAGCAACTGCAGAAGTGGAACGACCTGGATATCTGTCCCCTGGAGGATGGAAACTATGGACACGAGCTGCCCAACATTACCAATGCACTTTCCCAGAGTGCCAGCCACAGCCCAGGTGAGCCAAGGATCTTTGTGTTTAGGACTTCAAAAGGTAGGGTGATAAAGTACCAGGACAGTGGTGGCCTTGTAGCCTTTTTTTTTTTCCTGTCAAAATTATTATCTTAAATATGAAAAGCTTTTCTTTTAATTCATCTCAAGATGCTAAATCTTGGGTAAATGTAGCATTTGTCTGACATTGGGGATGCTGTCCTTTTCTGCATCCAGGGCGTCCTCAGTGCCCAGCATTAAGTCCTAGAGCTCTCTGTGCGATTCCTCTCTGACCTTCAGTTCTCTGTGTCCAGTAGGTCTGGGCTTCAGCTGGGGTTGGTTTGCATAGCTTAGAAAACCAACTTTAAAGGAGAGACAGAAGCCTACTAACACCAAAACAAACTTTGTAAAAAGTGTCCTGACAGGTCTAGAGAGATTGCTCAGCACTTAAGAGCACTGTCTACTCTTCCAGAGAACCCAGGTTCAGTTCCCAGCACCCACATGACAGCTCACAACTGTCTGTAACTCCAATTCCAAGGGGTCTAACACCCTCACACAAACATACATGCAGGCAAAACACCAATGAATGCTCTAAAAATGAGTATTTTTTAAAAAGTGTCTTAATTAAGGCCAGATGTATCACCGTCCTGTATTCCCAGCATTCTGGAGGCAGAGGCAAGCTCATGGATCTCTACGAGTAGTATACTGACCGAATCCTTTCTTACCCTTGCTTCTTCCTTTCTTTTCCTCAAATTTTTATACAATACAAGTACATCCTCCCAAGTTATTTCCAAGACTCCTGCCCCACTGTAAGGCAAATCTACAGTAGTACTATATCCTCTGCCTTTTGAGGCCACCTTTCTACAGATGTCTACAGATGTTAGTAACAAGCATTCACACCCATGTTTTTCCTTACTCAGGCCATTTGATGTTAACCATTATTCTTTAATTCAAGTCTTTATTGGTTATTGGTAGGGGATTTTGTCCTACATTGATCTCACTTGGTCTTTTTTTTTTTTTTTAAAGTAATAGCTATCAGCATTTTTTGACTCAAGGGAAAAAAAATCACTCAAATAATTATTTTTTGCTTGGTTGTCTTATTATTATTATTGTTATTATTCCTCCTCCTCCTCCTCCTCTTCCTCCTCCTCCTCTTCTTCTTCTTCTTCTTTGTTTGTTTTTTGAGACAGGGTTTCTCTGTATAGCCCTGGCTGTCCTGGAACTCATTCTGTAGACCAGGCTGGCCTCGAACTCAGAAATCTGCCTGCCTCTGCCTCCCAAGTGCTGGGATTAAAGGCGTGCGCCACCACCGCCCAGCAAGCCATCACTTTAATATAGACTTTAGTAGCATAGATGATCAAATATATACAACCATACTCCCCACTCTGGAAATTCTCATTTTGTATTGGTTCTTATTGTTACCAGTTCTTTTCCACACATGGCCCAATCTAGAGCTAGAGTTTTTTCTCTCTCTCTCTCTCTCTCTCTCTCTCTCTCTCTCTCTTACTATAGATGCCTGGAGATACAGCTTAGTGGTTAAGAGCACTGTCTACTCTTCTGGAGGTTCTGAGTTCAATTCCAGCAAACTACATGGTAGCTCACAACCATCTATAATTGAATGCCCTCTACAGATAGAGCACTCATATACATACATACATACATACATACATACATACATACATACATAAATACAATACAATATATAAACAAATATTTAAACAAAAAAAAATACCTCATACCTAGGGCTGGCCTTGAACTTACTTCAGCTTTCAATATTCTGTGATTGCAGGTACACACGCTACCATACTCTCGGCTGCTGGTTCCTTTTCTTTAGGATAATGGCGGATGCCCCCCATTCTCTCTCCCTACTTCAGCTAAGTTTTATATACTTGGTACTTATTATACAGCTGAGTGTAACTGGAGAGAAGTAATCATGGTAAATAGTCTTATTTTAAATTCATGACCACTCATTTCAAGTGGTCATCAGTGCTTTCTAGCCATTTACTACATTTGCCTAGTCTATGCCTGTTTCTTTTTTCAATTATTGTTTCACACCATCTTTCCCTCAGAATGATCCATACTTCCTCTCCCTCTTGTTCTCAGTTGAGTTTGGCCTCCTGTTCATTGACACTGTAGATGCAAATATGTACAAAGGTAGTGTACTGTCTGATTTTGTATGTGAGGTTGACACAAGTTAGTCATCAGAGAGAAAGGAGCCTTAACTGAGGAAATGCTTCCATGAGGTCCAGCTGTAAGGCATTTTCTCAATTAGTGATCTGTGGGGGAGGGCTCAGCCTATTGTAGGTGGTACCATCCCTGGCCTGGTAGTCCTGGGTCCTATAAGAAAGCAGGCTGAGCACCAGGCAGTGGTGGCACACGCCTTTAATCCCAGCACTTGGGAGGCAGAGGCAGGCGGATTTCTGAGTTCGAGGCCAGCCTGGTCTACAGAGTGAGTTCCAGGTCAGCCAGGGATATACAGAGAAACCCTGTCTCAAAAAACAAAACAAACAAACAAAAAAGCAGTCTGAGCAAGCCCCCTCCATGGCCTCTGCATCAGCTCCTGCCTCCAGGTTCTTGCCCTGCTTGAGTTTCTGTTCTGACTTCCTTTGGTGATGCACAGCAATGTGGAAGAGTAAGCAGAATAAACTCTTTCCTCCCAATTCCTCCCTGACTAAGACAGATGGAAAATCATGCGGATAGAATGCCCATCCAAAGTACAAGTGTCATGAGGTGTTGTAGCACAAGCCTGTAATTCCAACTAGGCAGGAAGGTCACTCATTGTAGACCAGTCTGGAAAACTTAGGCTCTGCTTCAAAGTAAAAGGCAAAGGACTGCTGGTTGGTACACAGCATGGGAGGCAGAGGCAGTCAGATCTGTGAATTCTAGATCAACCAGAGTATGCAAAGTGAGTTCCAGGACAACCAGAGCTACATAGTAAGACCCTGTCTCAAAATAAAACTACTAATAAAAAAAAAATTAGAAGAACATTTCCAAACCTCCTATTTTTGTGTTATGGAATTAAACATACAAACAAAAACTATTGTTTTAGAAGGTCAAAGAGTGCCTGGTGATGGTGGTACATGCCTCGAATCCTACCGCAGGGGAGGCAGAGGGAGCTAGATCTCTAAGTTTGAGGCTACCCTTGGCTCCAGGAGAGCCATGGATACACAAAGAAACACTGTCATGGAGAGATTATCAAGAAGGACAGAGACAGACTTACTGTATCTGTTCATCTATTCTGCCTCTTCCTTTGCTTGTACTTCTAAGTCCAAACCCTGCTTATCCCCTAGATCTGAACTATTTTTCTTAATTCTTATACCTCAAAGAAAGACAGCCAGAAAGATATGTGAAGTCCTAAGGGTATCTTTTTGCTTTGGTTTGCTTAAGGATGAGAAACATAGCAGTGGGCTTGTATTTTATAACTCACAGGAATAATTCATGGAGTAGGTAAAAATTGGGATACAGAAGAAATGGGAAATAATCACAATATCTTAGATAAAAGAAAAGGAATAATAACTTTTTACAGTATTTTTTAAACTAAAAGAAGCCAGGCAATGGTGGCCCATACCTTTAATCACAGCAATCAAGAGGCAGAGGCGGGTGGATCCCTTGAGTTCAAGCCCAGCTTGGTCTACAGAGTAAGTTCCAGGACAGCCAGGGCTACACAGAGAAACCCTGTCTCAAAAACAACAAACAAATGCAAAAATCATGCATACTCACTATATATACCAAGAAAAATATATATTGACTTCTCTCTGATTCTCTTATACACTAATCAGGTTTTCAGCCCCACTTGTACTGAGACACCTCTGTACTGGTCACATATCATCTAGGGCCAAATGGTTGATTCTCAGTTGTAAAATTTTTTTAAGATTGATTTTATGTATATGAGTACACTGTTACTGGATTCAGACACACCAGAAGAGGGTATCAGATCCCATTAAAGATGACTGTGAGCCACCATGTGGTTGCTGGGAATTGAACTCAGGACCTCTGGAAGAGCAGCCAGTGCTCTTAACCGCTGAGCCATCTCTCTCCAGCCCTCTCAGTTGGATTCTTAATTGACCTTTGGCCTTTTAGCAGTGGTCAACATTGATCATTTCCTGCTTGAAATGCCTTTGTCATTTGATTTCCAGTTTTTCTCGCTCAGTTCTCGTTATTTCATTGTCCTTTTCTAAGTTGGTTTTACAGTCTTCTCCCCTACTCTCCAACTTAAACATACCTTAAGTGCCTAGCACTGTCATCAGACCACATCTTCTGTACGACCTTTGTGAGCACACTATTTTATTATCTACCTGCTAATCCCAAACGTGTAGCTCCTGCTCAGATTCTTCCTCTTAACCATCATCTTGTATATTTACTTCCTTTTCAAGGCCTATGCTTATATCTTAATGTCTTCCTCCTCCTTTCCTTTGCTCTTGTTCTTTTTCACTCTTTGTTTTGTTTTTGTGTTTTTAGACATGTCAGCACAGACTGTCCTCAAGCTTGCTAATCCTCTTGTCTCTGCCTCCCAAGTACTAGAATGACAGGCCTGTACCACCATGCCCAGTGTGGGGACATTCTTCATTTTTCTTCCTCTCTCACCCTGTACTAGTCAGGGTTCTCTAGAGTCACAGATCTTTTTTTTTTTTTTTTTTTTTTTTTTTTTTTTTTTTTTTTTTTTTTT
>NW_021615024.1:0-1699 GCF_004785775.1 Grammomys surdaster
TGGGTGGGTGGGTGAGTGGGTGTGGCACATCCTCATAGAAGCAAGGGGACGGGGTGCTATAGAGGTTTCTCGGTTGGGTGGGTAAAGGGGAAAAGATAACATCTGAAATGTAAATAAAATGTCTTATAAAAATCATTACTTGAAAAAACTACAAATTAAAATATTAACCAAACAAATGACCCAATTTAAAAATTAGGTGCAGGTCTAACAAGAGAATTCTCAATATAAAAATCTCAAATGGTTAAGAAACAGTGTAAGAAATATCCAAAATCCTTAGCCATTAGGATGCAAGTCAAAAGGACTTTTCAGATTTCATGTAGAGCTGATGTTGCCAAGGTTTGGAACACGAGGAACACTCCTGCATTGCTAGTGGAATTGCAAAATTGTAGGGCCACTTTGAATAATAACAATCTAGGAGTTTCTGAGAACATTGGAAAGCCATCTACCTCAAGACCACTCTTCTCCATATATCCACAGGATGCTCCATCCTAAATAAAGACACAGGTTCTAATTTCATGTTGCTTGATTTATAATCACTAGAAACTGCAAACAATCTAGATATCCTTGAGCCAAAGAACAGAAAAGGAAAGTGTGGTACATTTACGCCATGGAGTATTACTCAGATGTTAAAAAGAAATGGCATCATGAAATTTCAGACAAATAGATGGAACTAGAACAATCATTCTGAGGGAGGTCCCAGACCCAGAAAGATAAACATGGTAGGCAATAATCAAGCTAAATATCACGAGCACCCATAGTTTATGTAAAAAGGAGGTCTCTAGGGAGGAAGCATGGCTCACCTTGGGAAGGTTAAAAGAGAATAGATTTTGTTGTGGAGTAGGAGCAGGTGGAGACGGGAATGGGAGGGATCAGGTTCAGGAATGAGAATGGACAGAAAGAAAGCAGGGCCAGACATCTGGAATTGGGGACATTTGTAGAGTAGTGTGGAAAGCTAGTACAGTGGAAAATTCCTGGAATCTATTAGGGTGACCCAAATCAGGACTCCTAGTAGTGGAGGATATGAGGTCTGAAGTAACCACCTTCTGTAGCCAAACATGGTTTCCAGTAGTGTCACTGGGTTGCATTTCATCAATTACTCAGCTGATGGTTGCCCGTGGACATCCTTAAACAACCCAGCTGATGCTAGGATTGAGAATCACTCTCCAAAAGCTGAGAGTGAGGTACCATAGCTGAGGAAAATATTCATACAGCTTGTTGTATGTAGGTAGGTCGAGCTGATGCCTACATGGAGCCTTCACCAGATTACATTCTAGAGTCCTTGGTTTGAGACAGTACTATGCAAGCTATAAAAAGAGAAAACTGGACACCAACCCAGCCACAAAACCCTGCCTGCAAGATGTGCCTGGGTAATAGTGAAACAAAACATGTGGGGGTGTCCAATCAACTGAGGCCTACACCAAAAGAGGGAGTCAAAGGCATACATTGCCTGGATGTCCAGGAATGGGATTCTAGATAGTTCAGAGACCTAGAGTAGAATAAACATGACTGGTGGAAAAAATTAATAATGTGATTCCTAATGATATCCTGCTATACTCATACATTGGTGCCTTGTCCAGTCATTATCAGAGAGGCTTCCTCTAGCACCAGATGACAGCAGGCACAGAGACCAGCAGCCAAGCATTATACAGAGAGAGACTCAAATGCAAGGTCTCCATCAGGATCTGGAGAATCCTGAAGA
>NW_021615025.1:0-4002 GCF_004785775.1 Grammomys surdaster
TATCACAAATGACATTAATCAGAGCAGGGCTGTTTGGGGCAATGCATAGATGTTCAGTTCAATTTTGTAAGTGTTGATTCACTTAGAAGATATTTATTTGGAGGGTAAGTTGTATAAAGAGAAACAAAATCTACTTGTGACAGATCTAGCAGAAACCTTATTAGATACTTTTTTTACCCTTTTCTTAGGAGTTTTAGGCATATTTTTGTTTATTTTTGGTTTATTTGTATTAGAACTTCTTTTGACTACTCTGTGGTAGGTCTACTTTTTGCCATGGTGCTAACCATCTGAAGAGAATATGCTGTCTAGGGCAGTCATCATCATGCTGATAGGCTTAGTATATGTATGGTTAGTGACTGATTTTTTAAAATTTATTATTCAATGATGTATATGTTATAAAACATATATAAAATATACCTCTTCACAGGATAAGACAAGTGTAGTTGAAAATTTATACTGTGTTCTCTCCTTACACCCTATTGCATCATTTTGCATGCTTATGTATGAAGCTTGTTATAAAACTTAGCTGATTGTATTTTGATACTGTTCTGTCCACTTATCCAGCAGAGGTCACCCATGAGTGTCTGGAAGGGAAAAGGTTGTTGAATTATACAAGCGAGAGCTTCCTTTCTTACTTACTATGAATATTTTTATTAATTACTTGAGAATTTAATACAGTGCATTTTGATTAAATTCACCCCACGCCTCCAGCTCCTCCTAGATTCACATCCCATCCTGGAACCATTCAACTTTGTGTTCTCTCTCTTTTTTAAGCCATTAAATTCAGTTAGTGTTGCTTGTATTCCTTTGGTTATATGGCCACCATCAGAATGTTTGATCTACTGGGGCCCACACCCTTGACTGAAAACCAAACAACAAATTAAAAGGAAGACATGACTATTCTTGGGATTGGTGGATGAGAAGGTATATTGTAGGTATGAGGAAGAAAACAGCCAGAGACATCTAGAATACTCTATAGTGGATATGAGCAGCAAACTGAGCTGGGCCATGTGAGCAGAGAGGAGAGGAAGAGAGGGGAACCTTGATTATCAGGCAGGAGGCAAAAAGGCCAAAAAGGACCAAAAGGGCCTGCATTTGCTAAAATGGCTAAATTTTATATGGAAGAGGAGCTGGTGGAAGGGCTGTCCAATCTCTGCCTGGAGACTTCAGGGGTGGGATA
The DNA here is from genome assembly GCF_004785775.1 of Grammomys surdaster. NCBI lineage: Eukaryota > Metazoa > Chordata > Mammalia > Rodentia > Muridae > Grammomys > Grammomys surdaster. The sequence goes on from NW_021615025.1 coordinate 1,181, forward strand.
TGCCAGCCAGGAGGACCCTGTCACAGGTAAGGGACTGAGAGATAGTGGGAGAATCTGGCAGTCAGGTCAGCTTTGATACTAGCTGAAGTATTTTGAAGTCAAGAACACTTCTTGCTAGTGTTCTTGGAAAACTCTTGTTCCAGGTTAAAGACCAAATAACTTTGAATTAGAAAATTAATTCCCCTATTCCTCTTTTCTAGTGTTGGGGAAATGAACTCAAATCCTTATGGATGCTAAGGACAGATAGTGTCACTGATCCACCTCTGAATTACACTCCATCCCCTCAATTATATCACTATGAAGATGGAAATGTGTTCAGAATTATTGCATTGCAATCAAAGAAACAGTTTGGTAAACTGAGGTAGAGATTGATGTTGACAGCTCTTGTCCAGAGATTTGTGTGTGCCTGTGTGTGTGTGTGTTTGTTTGTGTGTGTGTGTTTGTTTGTGTGTGTGTGTTTGTTTGTGTGTATGTGTGTGTAATAAATATGATCCATTTAAATGGTATTATAAATCCAAAAAAGACATTAAAGATGCAAAGATGCAAATTAGACCACATATCTAATTTGCAGATATCAAGATATCTGAAGTGTTGTTTTTCAGAACTACATTTAGAGTTTGAGATTAAGGTAGCCAGAAGCAAAGAAATCTAGTGTCTGTGGGCAGGGACAGTTCAGACATCTGGCAAGTTGAAAGGCAAATGGTAATGAAAGTGCCATTTATTAGGAAGAAACCAAAGATACCAGAGACCAAATAAAGCAGGAAACAGAAGAGATGGTGAGGAGAACTGATTCAGAGTCAGAACAGGAGGCACAGTGAACTAAAAGAACAATACAAGGGCAGGGCATCTTGGGGCAGCAGTGGTGCTTGTTCTGCTTCTCTGTAAGTCAAAAGAGGAAGAGCCCTAAGACCACAGGGATCCGAGGCTCCTCCTATTTAAAGAATCATAGTATTGAGATTGGATATTTAACATATGCATTCACATAATATTATATATTAACATTACATGTTATTTTACACAGCATTTGGAAAACTTTGGACTATCCAATGATTATGGCATCAAGAAACATCTGGTGTATAAGAAGGATCTTCTTGGTTTAACAGAATGGATGCTCCAATATATAGCTGTTTTCCTCAAGTTGATTCCATTCAGGCTGTTTAATGTGGAATGCAACAGTGTAGACAAGGAGTCTTTGGAGAATGAGAACCTACTGAACAACTTGCTCAACATGGAAGTTGATATTGACAGGGCAAGGAGATGACAGCCTGGAGTGTTTAACAGGGCTGTTACAAATGAGCAGGAGCTGAAGATATTCCTTCTATTCAAAGGAGACAGTGACAAAGAGATTGGTAGCATCATATCAAGATATCCATGAACTATAACATGCACTCCTGAAAGTCTTTCAAATGATGGGAACTGTGGAGAAAGATTATGGCATCAGACCTTGAAATTGTGAATAGTTCAGAGCATTCTCCTGAATCCTTTTTTTGGTTCAAAAAAAACCTAAACTTGGAAAATACTATAAAGTTCCTCTGCTCTGTTGGATTGACTCATAAATGCCTCTGCTGACTGGGGACCAATGTTCCCAGAACCTTCTCCGTCAGTCTGAATTTAAATAAACAAATGGTTAAAATTTTGCAGGAGATCAGTAGATCCTTAGGTCACAAGGTTGCCACAGATTTTGTCAGAAAGATAATTTCCAAAAATCATTCCATCTTAATTCAGAGTACCAAATGCGTGAAAACTAACATTGAAATTTTACAGTCAGCTTTCAACTTAAACAAAGAGGACCTGCTGCTTCTGATATGTGGCTAGAATCTTAGACCTTTCCAATGATTGTACTTAAAAAAAAAAAAACTACACAAACATTAAAAAGAGGCTGCTTTCTCTTGGTCGCACCGAGGAGGAGATACAGAGGTTTGTCCTAAACTATCTGAATATGATCTTCCTGTCAGAGAAAAAGTTTAATGATAAAATAGACTGCCTTATAGAAGAAAAATCAGTATGTCACAAATAATTGAAAATTCAAGTGTGCTAGACTTCAGTATAAACACTTTAAAAACTCACATCAGAGAGTTGTCACATGCTGGGTATGACTTGAGCACATCCAGCATTGCTCTGCTATCCTGGAGTCAGAGAAGATACGAAGCTAAACTGAAGACACTGAGTGGATAGGACAGTATGGGAGGAGTCACAGGGAAACGGACTAGTGTACCACTGGTTCCAGTTGGACTTGTCAAACAGGAGAGGTTTATTTTTTTAATAAATATTTTAAAATACTTAAGATTACATTTATTTGTATCTGTGTTTTATGAATGTATAGCAAGTCTCTGTCTCTGTCTCTCTCTCTGTCTGTCTCTCTCTCTCTCTCTCTGTCTCTCTCTCTTTCTCTGTGTGCATGTGTGTGTGTTTGTGTGTGTGTGTGTGTATGTGTGCTCACATGTGTGTACATGCCAAGTCACATGTGGAGGTTGAGGAGAGATGTTAGGAGTTGGATCTCTTTCTGCTGTGTGGGTTCCAGGGACAAACTTAGTCATCAGGCTTGGAATCAAAGTGAGTTTTATCCACTGAGCCTCTTGTTGGCCCAAGAGTTTTGATTTTTTACCACAGACACATGTATAATGATTTCATGAATACTTCGTTTTATAGGATATAAGAACTTGTAGTTAGTATGCTCAAATATAGTCCCTCTAGCTACCCCCTCTTAGTTTAAGTTAATGTTAACAGTCTATTATCCATTATGTGGTTTACCCTTTAGCTGTTGTAGTAGTGGTGGTGGTAAGTAGTTCCTGAATTCTATAGTAGAACAGTGTGTAGAAAAA
>NW_021615026.1:0-1060 GCF_004785775.1 Grammomys surdaster
AAATTCATTGTTTTTAATAGCTGAGTAATAAATACTTCATTGTGTAAATGTACCACATTTTTTGAATCCATTCCTCAGTTGAAGGACATCTGGGTTCTTTCCAGCTCCTGGCTATTATAAATAAGGCTGCTATGAACATAGTTGAGCATGTGTCCTTGTTATATGTTCGAGCATCTTCTGGGTATATGCCTAGGAGTGGTATAGCTGGATCCTCAGGTAATGTTATGTCCAATTTTCTGAGGAGCCACCACACTGATTTCCAAAGTGGTTGCACCATCTTGCAGTCCCACCAACAATGGAGGAGTGTTCCTCTTTCTCCATACCCTCGACAGCATCTACTATCACCTGAGTTTTTAATCTTAGCCATTCTGACTGGTGTGAGATGGAATCTCAGGGTTGTTTTGATTTGCATTTCCCTGATGACTAAGGATACTGAACATTTCTTTAGGTGCTTCTCGGCCATTCACGTATCCTCAGTTGAAAATTCTTTGTTAAGCTCTATACCCCATTTTTTAATAGGGTTATCTGGTTGTCTGGAGTCTAATTTCTTGAGTTCTTTGTATATATTGGATATTAGCCCTCTATCAGATTTAGGATAGGTAAAGATCTTTTCCCAATTTGTTGGTTGTCGTTTTGTCCTATTGACAGTGTCCCTTGTCTTACAGAAACTTTGCAATTTTATGAAGTCCCATTTGTCAATTCTTGATCTTAAAGCATATGCCATTGGTGTTCTGTTCAGGAACTTTTCACCTGTGCCCAAGTATTCGAGGTTCTTTCCCACCTTCTCTTCTATTAGGTTCAGTGTATCTGGTTTTATGTGAAGGTCCTTTATCCATTTAGACTTGAGCTTTGTACAAAGAGATAAGAATGGATCAATTTGCATTTTTCTACATGCTGACCTCCAGTTGAACCAGCACCATTTGTTGAAAATGCTGTCCTTTTTCCATTGGACAGTTTTAGCTCCTTTGTCAAAGATCAAGTGACCATCGGTGTGTGGGTTCATTTCTGGGTCTTCAATTCTGTATCATTGATCTTCCTGCCTGTCTCTGTACCAATACCA
>NW_021615027.1:0-2335 GCF_004785775.1 Grammomys surdaster
TATATATAAATAAATATATACATATGCATATATTATAAACACATTATACAATCCTATATAAATATACATTATTTATATATCATATATTTTACATATGTAATTAGCATATATATCACATATTGATTACAGCTTTCAGTCACATTTATCGATAATATATTCCTTACTCCTATCATACTTATGGGTTATACTTTTACATATTATATTTTATACCCATATTTCCCAGCTGCCTCCATCTTGAATTCACTTCCTGTATTTCTCTCGTTTGGAAATCAGGTTTCTCAGACAAAAAATTCTAATGGAAACAAGGTCAAAGTTGAAAGCTGAAATGAAATCAATATAAAAAATAATATAAACAATGTAATCCACATAACCAATATAATCAATATGAAAAATAAACACAACAGAGTGAGAAGAGTTCCAATTGCATGAAGTTCTGCCTCTCTTCCAATGGTGAAAATCTCCATCCCTTATGTTTAAATAATCATATAGGCACAATATGTGAAACGTTATTGAACTATCCAATAATAAAAAAAGACATATTGAATTTCTTCATTGCCATTACTCATTTTCAGATGAAAATTTGTTACTGATATGTAAATGTAATATAAATATAATATCCAATAATTAATAGATAAGGATATTTTAACTTATGTCATATCATATTATATTTAACATTATTATATAATAGCATATTATATAATAATATTAAAGCATATTATAGTGTATAACATTTCCATAATATTATCCAATAATAAATAAAATATATTCGCATTGGTCATTATCCGTTTTCAGGTTGAATTTTTTTAAATTGTAAATGTAACATAAATAAAATATCCAATAATAAATGAAGGTATCATATTATATTAAATATATCATAGTATATTTAATATTACATTGTTATTATAAATTAATATATTATATACTAATATTAATATATCAGTATGGTCTATTGTATAGAGTGTATTTTACGATTTAAAAAAGGATATAATAAATTTGTTCATGGCAATGATCCATTTTAAGATTGTTATCTTAATATATTAATATATATTACATATTATTATAATATTATAATATTATAATATTATATTATATATTAATATATTAGTATATATTATTAATTGTATATAATATATAATGTGTATTATATTATATATTGTATATACCATATAATATATTATATACTTGCAAATAATATATATTTATATATATTAAATAATACTTAATATATAATATAATAATATATAATACAAAAAGTAATGTATAATGTAATGATATTGTATATTATATTAATATATAATATATATTATATAATATGTTAATATTCATATATTATTATGATACATTCTATATGTTATCCAATAATAAAAAACAATATATTAAATTTGTTCATGGCAATCATACATATTCAGATCTTTACTTTTCTGAAAAGTAAAGGTAAATGAAATGTCAATAAAGTATCCGATAATAAATAAGACTAGGTAAAATTTATCATATTTTATCATTTTATACTATATACTATTATATATTAATTCATTATATAGCAACATTAATATATTATTGTAATCTATTATATTATCCAATAATAAATGAGAATATATTGAATTTCTTCGTGGCTGTTACACAGTTTCAGTTGATAATAAGATAAGCTTCATCCATAGGACAGCGTCTATACATTGGGTGTTCATATATGACCGTCTTCTTGTGTGACTTCTCATTGAATTTGATTCCCTTTATTAATACAGAAAATAAAAAGATAAATAGTGAATAAACGATTGACAATTATTCACAAATAACTGCGAATACTGATCCAGCATCCACCACTTATGATCAATATCTGTGATCAATACTCTATTAGCTACAGGTCAGGGTTCACTCTATTTATTATTATTATTCCTGTTATTATTTTACTCATCAAATTTTATTCTTTGTTTTCTTGACTGGGATGGTGTGCAGGTGTCGCCTCAAGGGCATGACGTCGTGAGCGTGACATCGAGCATGTGACGTCACGGACGCGACATGAGAACGAATCATGGGTATGGTATCACGGGTCTGACATGGGTGTGACACCACGGGAGTGAAATCGCGGGGGTGACATCACGGAGGTGACATCACGTGTATCACGTGTGTGACATCACGGGTGTGGCATGAAGGATGTGAAATCACGAGTGTGGTATCGCAGCTGTGACATCATGGCTATGACATCACGTTGAGACATCATGGGTATGACATCGTGGGTATGACATCACATGTATGACATCATGGGTATGACATGGTAAGAATCATGGATATGACATCACGGGTATGACATCAGGCTGTGACATCATGGGTATGACAT
>NW_021615028.1:0-1082 GCF_004785775.1 Grammomys surdaster
CACATGATCATCTCACTAGATGCTGAGAAAGCATTTGACAAAATTCAACATCCCTTCATGATAAAAGTCTTGGAAAGATCAGGAATTCAAGGCCCATCCCTAAACATAGTAAAAGCAATTTACAGCAAACCAGTAGCCAACATCAAGCTAAATGGAGAGAAACTTGAAGCAATCCCACTAAGATCAGGGACTAGACAAGGTTGCCCACTCTCCCCCTACCTATTCAATATAGTACTGGAAGTCTTAGCCAGAGCAATTAGACAGCAAAAAGAAGTCAAAGGGATACAAATAGGAAAGGAAGAAGTCAAAATATCGCTATTTGCAGATGATATGATAGTATACTTAAGTGACCCCCAAACTTCCACCAGAGAACTCCTAAACCTGATAAACAACTTCAGCAAAGTGGCTGGTTATAAAATCAACTCAAACAAATCAGTAGCCTTCCTCTACATGAAAGATAAACAGACTGAAAAAGAAATTAGGGAAATGACACCTTTCACAATAATTGCAAATAATATAAAATACCTTGGTGTGAATCTAACCAAGCAAGTGAAAGACCTGTATGACAAGAACTTCAAGTCTCTGAAGAAAGAAATTGAAGAAGATCTCAGAAGATGGAAAGATCTCCCATGCTCATAGATTGGCAGGATTAATATAATAAAAATGGCCATCTTGCCAAAAGCAATCTACAGATTCAATGCAATCCCCATTAAAATCCCAACTCAATTCTTCACAGAGTTAGAAAAGGAAATTCTCAAATTCATATGGAATAACAAAAAACCCAGGATAGCGAAAACTATTCTCAACAATAAAAGAACTTTGGGAGGAATCACCATCTCTGACCTCAAGCTGTACTACAGAGCAATAGTGATAAAAACTACCTGGTATTGGTACAGAGACAGGCAGGAAGATCAATGGAATAGAATTGAAGACCCAGAAATGAACCCACACTCCTATGGTCACTTGATCTTTGACAAAGGAGCTAAAACTGTCCAGTGGAAAAAGGACAGCATTTTCAACAAATGGTGCTGGTTCAACTGGAGGACAACATGTAGAAGAATGAAAATTGATCCATTCTTATC
>NW_021615029.1:0-2424 GCF_004785775.1 Grammomys surdaster
GGGAGAAATAGAGAGAAACTAACCTGGGGATGGTGGTGAGGTCTCTACTTTTAATCCCAGCACTCAGGAGGCAGTAGCAAGTGGATCATTATGCATTCAAGATCAGCCTGGTCTATGTAGTGAGTTTCAGGCCAGCCAGGACTACATAGTGAGACCCTCTGACATAAATAAATAGTAAGTAGGTAAAAATAGATAGATAGATAGATAGATAGATAGATAGATGATAGATAGATAGATAGATAGATAGATAGATAGGCAGACTCTTATGGCATATGGCACATTCTTATAATTCTAGCACTGGGGAGGTGGAGACAGGAGGATTACTGTGACTCAGGGGCCATTCAGCCTGGCTGAACTACTATGTTCCGTGTGAATGTAAGAGACTCTCTCAAGAACCAAGGTGGAGTCTATTGTAACAACAGCCAAGGTTGTCCCCGGACTTCATACTTACACACACACTCACACACACACACACACACACACAGACACATGCACACACCTGCACACAGATGAACCTGTACATATATACACAAACACATACATAGACTTAAAAAACAAACAAACATGCTGAGTCTGTAATGCCGGCTGCTGGGAGGGGAAGGCAGGTGGACCTCAAATTCAAGGCAACCCTGAACCCACTTCAAAAAGTGAAGGGACAGGTCAGAGGGATGCCTCTGTGGGTGAAGGTACTTGCCCCCAGGGCTGAGTTGCATCCCTGAGTCTCATATGGCAGGATAGAACTAACCCCCACAAGCTGTCCTGCTACTCTACACATGCACCGTAGCCTATGTGTCACCACTCCCATTCCCCACACAGCTACATCCACATAAGATTAATGTTAAAAAAAATGAAAAGGAGAGCAGGAATATCATTCATTGATAAAGCACTTGCCTAGTATGCACAGGACCCAGGTTCACCCCCACCTCAGTACTGTAAAAATAATACAATTAATTATTTAATTAACGAACCTCTATGAAGTCTCAGTACTGAGCATGTAAAAATCTGCTGATAGCTAACTCTGATATTTTAGTGCATTATAACAAATTAATTAGAATAGCTGTTTTCCTCTAATATATACGTGTGTGTGTGTGTGTGTGTGTGTGTGTGTGTGTGTGTGTGTGTGGTTAGGTACCCTCTGGTTATGGAGAAGGGCATTGGATCCACTAGAGCTGGAGGTATAGGTGGTTATGATCCATCTGATGTAGGTGTTGGGACCAAAATGTGGATCCTCTGCAAAAACAACATGTGCTCTTAACCACTGAGCCACCTCTCCAGACTCCTAAACAGCTGATTTCTTAAGTTTGTGTGTCCTTCCTCAGCCTTGAGCAGGTCTGACAGACCTTGTGACCTGGGTGGAGCCATCCACTCTGGCTGCATGGGCAAATTCCTACATGAATAGTTTGCCTGCTGACCTTGCCTTGCGACATAATCCACCTGAAACAAAGGATGGGTTAGGTGGCGCTTTCCATATATATATATGTATATGTATATGTATATGTATATATATATATACATATATATATATATGAAGTGCTGAATATTAAACTTTGAGCCTTGATCAGAGAACTTTGTCTTGACTCCATGTTTTTCTCAACCTGCCATCTCCTTTTCATTTCCAGCCAGCCCTCCTTTCAGGTGAACCCAGTTCATACGTGGCCGCTGGATGGCTACAAGTTTGGAAGAAGAATAACGGTATTTACCTTCCTATGAACTCTTGAGTGACTAATAGAAACACTGTGTGTGTGTGTGTGTGTGTGTGTGTGTGTGTGTGTGTGTGTGTATGTGTGTGTGTATGTATGTATGTATGTATGTATGTATGTATGTATGTATGTATTTGTGAGTCTGTCCTGAGTCTCTTCATTGAGTTCAGATGACCCTCGTTCTTTCTGTTAGCCCTCTGATTAAATTGCTGAAAGGGCTCCATCCCTGAGCCCTTTCTGGTCAATGCATCCGAGAAGCCCAGAGCTTATCCTTTCCTGGGGATTCTGTGGAGCAAACGTAATTATCCTGACATATGTAGATGAGGGAACACAGAGGAGTTGCACAGCTTGCCCAAGGTCATTCATTTAGCCAATGAACTTGGTCCAAGTTTGCTGACAGATTCAGTGGGCTCCTTCCACTATCCCTGAGGCAGCCAGCCTCCAACGAGCAAAAACAAATTGCCACAAAGCCACACAGCCCTCCTAGACACTGAGTGACCTCAGAAAGGACAAGATCCCCACAAGATTTTCTGAAACTTGAACTTTGAGCTGTATATGGTGGTTCGTGTGCCATAATCCCAGCACTCTAGAGGGTGAGGCAGGAGGATGAATGACCTCCTGAATGTGAGTGTGAATGGGTAAGTAAAGCCTCAGCTACATATAGAAACCCTATCTCAAGAGAGAGAGAGAGAGAGAGAGAGAGAGAGAGAGAGAGAGAGAGAGA
>NW_021615029.1:2434-7471 GCF_004785775.1 Grammomys surdaster
AGAGAGAGAGAGAGAGAGAGAGAGAGAGAGAGAGAGAGAGAGAGAGAACATAACAGCAGCAGAAAAAACAAAATCCAAACAACAAAAAGGAAAAGGAAGAGGAACAGAAGGAGAAGGAAGAGGAGAAGGACAGAAGAGGAGGGGGAGGAGGAAGAAAAGAGGAAGAAGATGAGAAGGAGGAGAAGAAGAAAATGAGAATGAAGAGGAGGGAGGAGGAGGAGGGAGGAGGAGGGAGGAGGAGGAGGGAGGAGGAGGAGGAAGGAGGAGGGAGGAGGAGGAGAAGAAAAAGAAAAAGGAAGAACGAGGGGACTAGGGTGATGGTTCTGTGCTGGGTTAAAGCATCGCATCAGCTGTATAGTCATGAGGACCTGAGCTGTAGTCCCTAGCACTCACATAAAAGCTGGGCACAGTGGCACAGTTGTAACTCCAGCACTAGGAAAGCCAAGGCACATGGGTCCTGAGGACTCATCGGTCAGCCAGTGTCACTGAAACTGTGAGCTCCAGGGGCATCGAGAGAGTCAGCCTCACAAAATATGAAAGGGATAGAAGAAGATGCCCACATTGACTTCTAGTGTCCGTGTGCACATGTATTCATGTGCACATGCACCTGCACATACGTGTGACCATACCCCTAAACCCTACCCATGAACGAAAAGTGAAAGAAGGAAGAAGAGAAAACAAAAATATAAAGCTGAATTACAGAAATCACGGTATTGTCCCCAAGTTGAACTCAAGGCTGCTTCTTGTCCTAAAGACACGTGGAGGCACCTAGGAAGACACCCAGGTACACCCACCTCCTTCAAACTCCGTCTGGCAGTTCCCCGAGGTCTCGTTCAGACTCTCCTCCTCGTTGATGATAATATTCTCAATGTCCTTCATTGTCAAGTGATCCCGGAAGGCATGGTAAAGGATGTGCTTCAGCTCTTCCAGAGTGACTCTCTGCATGTCGAACTGTGGAGACAAAGAATAGGAAGAAAGGGGGGCTGTGAAAACAGGGGTAGGAACTCAGCCGGGGTGCTGTCAGCATGTCCCAAAGCTCCTTCAAGAAAATGAGTTTCTCAGGACACCAGACGAGCAGTTTGCCACCCTGCTCAGCTTAGAGCGCATGTGTTCTGTTATCGGGGATGCAACAAATGAAACATAGCCTCTGATTTAGGAGCAGAATAAAAGCCACTTGCTATTGGGTTGACCACTCACCAGCCGTCTGTCGTCAACCTTCCACACAGTATGGTGCCATACTTTAGACAGTGCGTATGTTTCTAAAATTCCATCATCTTGCAAGAAACCAGTAATGCTATGCTTCCACTTCGAACAATGCATGTGTTTCAAAAAAAAAAAAATTATCATCTTCTAAGGAGTCAGCCATTCCACTTTTGGTGAGCATGTACTTACACATTTCTACTGTGGTTTGAATGTGGTCCCCCTGCCTCCCACCCCATCCCTCCAAGAGAGTTGCTGTGTTGAATGTCTTGTGCTCAGTGTTACTGTGTTGAGGTAGGGGAAACTTTTAGAAGTGGAACCTGGGGCTAAAGAGATTGCTCCATGGTTAAGAATACTCTGTACTTTCAGAGGACCTGATTTTGGTTTCCAATATCCATGTTGGGCAGCTCACAACTCTAGCCAAAGCAGATAAGACTCCTGCTTCTAGTCTCTGAGGGCACCTGCGATTTGTGAAAAAAAAATATATATATATTCAGTACATGGATAATAACAAATAAATAAATATTTAAAAAGATGAGACCTGGTAGCTGGTTACATCACCGAAGGTGTTACTATTTAAGGGAACCTCAGTTCCAAGACAGATCTTAGTTTTACTTAGTTTTACTTCGTGTGTGTGTGTACATACACATACCCAAGTGAGTATGCACACGTCAGTGTATGTATGTGTATGTGTGTGTGTGCGTACACACACACACATACATACATACATACATACACACACACACACATACACACACACACACAGGTGCACATGCATGTGGAGACCGGAAGTTGATGTCTAGAATCAACCTCCATTGCTTTTCTACCTTATACAGTGATACAGGATCTCTCAGTCAAACTCAGAGCTTGCCAACATGGCTAGTCCTTCTCCCTAGATCTAGATCTCCTGTCTCTGCATTCCAAAGTCAGAATTACAGGTGTGTCACCACGCCAACCGAGCTGTTCCATGGGTTCTGAGGATCCGAACTCTGTTCTTCAGGCTTGCATGACAAGTGCTTTAACCACTGAGAAGTCTTCTCAGTCCCATGAGCCTAATTGTTCTAAGATCTTAACTGCCAAGTCATTTTCTGACTGCCTGTCTTACCGTGTGCTCTCTGCTGCATGTGTTCCTGCCGCTGTGATGGTATTAGCTCTAAGACCTTCATTACAGCCAAGTGAGAGGCAGTAGCATGCTCTTGCCTTTCCAAAACCAGGGCCTGTATCAGTGTCTCCTCTTTAGAAGGGATTTTACCAACATGATGGAAACTGAGCTAATATAGTAGATTCATTATTTTTCTCATTGCTATGACCAAACACCAGGCAAATGATTGTAAGGAAGCACTGGTTTATTTGAGCTCACTGTTCTAAATGATACAGTCTACCCAGGTGGAGAAGGCATGGTAGTAGCAGCCAGTCACATTGCATCAGGAATCAGAGGTGGATGCTGGTGTTCAGCTCACTGTCTCCTTTTTATTCAATCCAGGACCCCAGCCCATGAGGCCTAAGGTGGATTTACCTCCACCAGCTAACCTAATCCGCAAAATTCCTCACAGACATGCTCCAGAGGCCTCTATCCTGTGTGACCCTAGATCTTATCAAACGGACAAATGACCATCACACTAAGTAAGGGTAATCTCGGAAGCCCATGATTGAATTGAACCCACAATAACACCAAAAGCAAGTCCTGAACATCCCTCTCCTCTTCCTGTCTTTTCAAAGACTTGAGAAGTAAGAACCTTGTTCTAGGAAATTAAACTGAGTTACTGAAACTTGTTGGGAAAAAGCAAGATGATTCAAGTTTTGAAAGCCCTGAATGAGTCAGAGCAACAGACAGGCATTCATACACGAGATGTGTTTTCTGTATTACAGTGTAGTGACTGCTGATGCTGAGTTTGACATAAAGGCTGGGCACAATGTCCCTTCACACTGGATAAATGAGGAGAGTGGTAGCAACCCACCCATGTGCAGGAACGAAGCACAAAGAATAGGGAGAAGAATAATTCTGATGTGAAGATTGGGATCCTGTTCCAGTCAGGTTTAACTGTCAAGCTGACACAGCCTCGAGTCACCTGAGGAAGGAGTCTCAGCTGAAGGAGTGACCAGATCAGATCAGCCTGTGAGCATACCTATTAGGGATTGTCTTGATTGTAAATTGATGTGTTGGGGGCGGGGATGATACAGACCAGTGTGGGTGGTACCGTTCCATAAATAGGTGGCCTTGGGATGTCTAAGAAAGCTAGCTGGGCACAAGCCTGTGAGCAAGCCAGGAGGCAGTACTCCCCCGAGATTTCTGCCTTGTTCTTGCCATGACTTTGCTTAATGACTGAGGGTGACCTAGAAGTGTAAGCCATATCAACCCTCTGTTATCCAAGTGGCTTTTGGTCCGAGTGTTTTATCATAGCAACATAATAAAGCCAGAAGAGATTCTCTGCCATGGTCAGAGATGAATAGTGTTGACATCAAACAGATTCTTTAGGCAGAAAAAAAAAATGAGTCACTACTTCTTGGAAGACCAATCTAAGACATGGAAAGCTGCCTGGAAAATAATTATACAACTTCAAGAGATTTCTGCCATTCAGAAACTAGGCAAAAAGATTGACAAGAGGCCAGGGGGAAGGGAACTAAAGATTCCTAGCTCCATTGTTTTGGCTGAGTCTTATAGTCACTAGAATATATTGTGGTGCACTGGGTAGTGGTGGCACATCCTGTTAATCCTAGCACTGGGGAGGCAGGGGCAGGGGCAGAGGCAGCAGAGGATCTCTGAGTTCGAGACTAGTTTGCTCCACAGAGTGAGTTCCAGGACCAACCCCAAAGAATATACTGTGGTTTGTAGACCAATGTCCTTCAGACCCCCAGTGGCAATGGGTAGAAGACTGGGTCCTTAGCTGGTGGTACTGTTGAGAAGAGACTGGCTCATGGATGTGCTGACTTTATCAGTGGTTTAATCCATTAAGGAGTTCATAGCTGAATGGGTTGTTAGGAGGGAGGTCCTGATTGGTGGATCATTGGGAGTATGTCTTTGAAGACTTTAGACTCTTCTTGTCTCTGTCTCCATCTCCCCCTTCCAACCCCCCCATCATGAGGTGAGCAGTTTTCACCTGCCATTCTCTTCTAACGTCACCTCAAGCTCATATAGAAAGACTCAGGGGACCATGGACTGAATCACCCTTGACCCTGAGCTCAGATAGGTCCCGCCTCCTCCACATAACAGTGCCTCCTGACTATTCTGTCACAGTGATACAATGCTGTCTAACACAGGATACTGACACCTAAACAAACCCAGCTGAGTAACTGTCCATATGTCATCTACATTGTCAGGCACCCATCTCTTTAAAGTTTAGAGAGATCACTATAAAACAGGAACAGGGTACCAACAGGTATTTCTCTCATGATGACTTGTCAATTCAGCTTCCATACTTGTCTTGAGTTATTTTTAGAGTTGGATGCTATTTTTAGAGACCTACCCAAATGCTCCTCATTATTTTTAGCATGCACAGTAGACCCACATGCTAAGATCTCTCTCAAGACTGACTATATAGCATAGTGGCTATGGGCGTGATACAGTCAGCAGAGTCCTCACTTGGCATACACAAAGCTCTGGGTTCTATATGTCTCAGAACTACATAAATCACGTTGAGTGGGTAGTGGTCTAGGCCCATAATATTTGTAGGACTTCAGGTCTAAATGTAGGATTTTCGGGTCTCGGTTTGAATTTAAGATTAAAAGAATCCCACTGTCCCAGGACACATCCTGATAGGGGCACATTCCTTCTGTCAGAGGACACTTGCTGGATTAACATTCAGAAGAGGAAGGGAGAGGCTGATTAACATTCCTCAG
>NW_021615030.1:0-1345 GCF_004785775.1 Grammomys surdaster
ACCTAAGTATTTCCTTTTAGATCTTAAATTGAAAACACAGAAAAGTAATGACTATCCATCCTTTGTCAATTTGACAGATACTTGTATCTCCTTATGCCCACATGGAAACAATAACCGGGTAATAATAGTGCCTATCATGATACAGTTCTCCTTCATACAACTTCACATCCATATGTTTAGGTGGATGGAATCTTCCCATAACATCACCATTTCTTTAATACCATCAGATATCTTTCATCAAAGGATTTACCTTCATTCAACTTCCTGGTGACCCATTTCTCTTTGAACCTAACATTTTATATTTTTCCTTTCTAAGATTACTAAGCATAATCAACACAATCTCCATGAGAGTAAACACAGGCCAAAGGCTATACTTGGCTTTCCTGAGACTTTATTTATCAATGCAATCAACATAAACCTCCTTACCTTAGCCTCAAGGACACTCTTCAGACATGGGGAAAAGGTAGCATCATTCTTAAGCAAAAATCATTAAAACTGTACAAAAGTCAAATCACCCTTAGTACATATGTGTGTGTTCCATATTCCTACTAGAATGGACCATTAAGTTCCACTTAATACATGTAGCAATCCAAAGTCTAAAAATCCACATTGCTCCAATCAAAAACATAGTCAAACCTATCATAGCAATACTTATGTCTGGGGTACCAACTTCTGTCTTAGATAGAATTTCCATTGCTAAGAAGAGGCACTGTGACCAAGGAAACTGTTTTAGAGGCAACTATTTCGTTAGGCCTGGCTTACAGTTTCAAATGTTGAGTCAGTTACCATCAGAGCAGGAAGATTAGCAGCATGCAGGCAGCCATGATGCTGGAGACAGAGGTCAGAGTTCTGTATCTTCATGAGAAGGCAACCAGGAAGAGACAGTCTTCCAGCCAAACAGTAGGAGTGTCTGTTTTATCCTGGTCAGATCTCCAAAGACCACCATCAGGAATTCACTTCCTTCAAGACAGTACTATCAATTCCAACAATGTTGAATATCTTAATATTGCCACTTCTTTGGTCCAAGCATATTCAAATCACAGCAGTTTACGTCTACTATGAATTCCTTCATGCATTTAAATATGATTACGACATGCAGAGGCTTTAACACTTTGATTATTTTCAGAAGGTTTCTCTCTAGTATGTGTTCATTTTGGTATTCAGAGACTACTGTGGCATGGAAAGGACTTTCCAACTTGAGTACATTCAAAAAGTTTCTCTTCAATATGTGTTCTTTTATGTCTTTGGAAACTATAGTGATATAAACAGGCTTTTCCATGTTCATTTCATTCATAAGATTTCTCTAAAGTGTGTATTCCTTGAAGTATTTGGAGAAGACAGTGAC
>NW_021615031.1:0-3244 GCF_004785775.1 Grammomys surdaster
TAGAACAAAAAGAAGCAAATACACCCAGGAGGAGTAGAAGGCAGGAAATAATCAAACTCAGGGCTGAAATCAACCAAATAGAAACAGAAAGAACAATACAAAATATCAATAAAACCAGGAAAAAATCAACAAGATTTGAGAAAATCAACAAGATAGATAAACCGTTAGCCAGATTAACCAGAGGGCACAGAGAGAGTATCCAAATTAATAAAATCAGAACTGAAAAGGGAGACATAACAACAGAAACGGAAGAAATTAAAAAAATCATCAGATCCTACTACAAAGGCCTATACTCAACAAAACTGGAAAACCTGGATGAAATGGACAATTTCCTAGACAGATAACATGTACCAAAGTTAATCCAGGAACAGGTAAACATCTAAATAGTCCCATAACCCCTCAGGAAATAGCAGCAGTCATTAAAAGTCTCCCCACTAAAAAAAGCCCAGGACCAGATAGTTTTAGTGCTGAATTCTATCAGACCTTCAAGGAAGACCTAATACCAATTCTCTTCAAACTATTCCACAAAATAGAAACAGAAGGAACACTACCCAATTCGTTCTATGAAGCTACAATTACACTCATACCCAAACCCCACAAGGACCCGACAAAGAAAGAGAATTTCAGACCAATCTCCCTTATGAACATCGATGCAAAAATACTCAATAAAATTCTAGCAAACCAACTCCAAGACCACATCAAAACATTCATCCATCATGATCAAGTAGATTTTATCTCAAGAATCCGGGGATGGTTCAATATTCGGGAATCCATCAATGTAATCCACTATATAAACAAACTTAAAGAAAAAAACCACATGATCATCTCACTAGATACTGAGAAAGCATTTGACAAAATTCAACATACCTTCATGATAAAAGTCTTGGAAAGACCAGGAATTCAAGGCCCCTACCTAAACATAGTAAAAGCAATTTACAGCAAACCAGTAGCCAACATCAAGCTAAATGGAGAGAAACTTGAAGCAATCCCACTAAGATCAGGGACTAGACAAGGTGGCCCACTCTCCCCCTACCTATTCAATATAGTACTGGAAGTCCTAGCCAGAGCAATTAGACAACAAAAAGAAGTCAAAGGGATACAAATAGGAAAGGAAGAAGTCAAAATATCACTATTTGCAGATGATATGATAGTATACTTAAGTGACTCCCAAACTTCCACCAGAGAACTCCTAAACCTGATAAACAACTTCAGCAAAGTGGCTGGTTATAAAATCAACTCAAACAAATCAGTAGCCTTCCTCTACTCTAAGCATAAACAGGCTGAGAAAGAAATTAGGGAAATGACACTCTTTACAATAGTCACAAATAATATAAAATACCTTGGTGTGAATCTAACCAAGCAAGTGAAAGATCTATACGACAACAACTTCAAGTCCTTGAAGAAAGAAATTGAAGAAGATCTCAGAAGATGGAAAGATCTCCCATGCTCATGGATTGGCAGGATTAATATAATAAAAATGGCCATCTTTCCAAAAGCAATATACAGATTCAATGCAATCCCCATTAAAATCCCAACTCAATTCTTCACAGAGATAGAAAAGGAAATTCTCAAATTCATATGGAATAAAAAAACCCAGGATAGCGAAAACTATTCTCAACAATAAAAGAACTTCTGGAGGAATCACCATCCCTGACCTCAAGCTGTACTACAGAGCAATATGATAAAAACTACCTGGTATTGGTACAGAGACAGGCAGGAAGATCAATGGAATAGAATTGAAGACCCAGAAATGAACCCACACTCCTATGGTCACTTGATCTTTGACAAAGGAACTAAAACTGTCCAGTGGAAAAAGGACAGCATTTTCAACAAATGGTGCTGGTTCAACTGGAGGACAACATGTAGAAGAATGAAAATTGATCCATTCTTATCTCCTTGTACAAAGCTCAAGTCTAAGTGGATAAAGGACATCCACATAAACCCAGATACACTGAAACTAATAGAAGAGAAGGTGAGGAAGAGCCTAGAATAATTGGGCACAGGGGAAAAGTTCCTGAACAGAACTCCAATGGCATATGCTCTAAGATCAAGAATTGACAAAGGGGACTTCATAAAACTGCAAAGTTTCTGTAAGGCAAAGGACACTGTCAATAGGACAAAACGACAATCAACAAATTTGGAAAAGATCTTTACCAATCCTTCATCTGATAGAAGACTAATATCCAATATATACAAAGAACTCAAGAAAGTAGACTCCAGACAACCAAATTACCCTATTAATAAATGGGGTATAGAGCTTAACAAAGAATTTTCAATGGAAGAAACTTGAATGGCCGAGAAGCACCTAAAGAAATGTTCAGCATCCTTAGTCGTCAGGGAAATGCAAATCAAAACAACCCTGAGATTCCATCTCACACCAGTCAGAATGACTAAGATTAAAAACTCAGGTGATAGTAGAAGCTAGCGAGGTTGTAGAGAAAGAGGAACACTCCTCCATTGTTGGTGGGACTGCAAGATGGTGCAACCACTTTAGAAATCAGTGTGGCGGTTCCTCAGAAAATTGGACATAGCATTACCTGAGGATCCATCTATACCACTCGTAGGCATATACCCAGAAGATGCTCGAACATATAACAAGGACATATGTTCAACTATGTTCATAGCAGCCTTATTTATAATAGCCAGGAGTTGGAAAGAACCCAGATGTCCTTCAACTGAGGAATGGATTCAAAAAATGTGGTATATTTACACAATGGAGTATTACTCAGCTTTAAAAACAATGAATTCAAGAGGTTCCTAGGTAAATGCGTGGAACTAGAAATTATCATCCTGAGTGAGGTAAGTCAATCACAAAAGAACACACATGGTATTCACTCACTGATTAGTGGATATTAGCCCAGAACCTTGAAATGCCCAAGATGCAACTCACAGGCCACATGAAGCTCATAAAGAAGGAAGACCAAGTGGGGGTGATTCGGTCCTTCTTAGAAGGAGCAACAAAATACTCAAGGGAGCAAATATGGAGACAAAGTAAGGGACAGAAACTGAAGGAGAGGCCGTCTGAAGACCACTCCATCTGAGTATCTATCCCATGTGCAATCACCAAAGGTAGATGCTGATGTGGAAGTCAGGAAGTGCATGCTGATAAGAGCCTGATATGGATGTCTCCTCAGAGGTCTTCAAGAGTCTGACATATTCAGAGGCAGATGCTCACAACTAGCCATTGAACTGATCATGGGGTTCTCAATGGAGGAGTTAGAGTGAAGACTGAAGGAGCTGAAAG
>NW_021615032.1:0-3108 GCF_004785775.1 Grammomys surdaster
AGAAGCACCTAAAGAAATGTTCAGCATCCTTAGTCGTCAGGGAAATGCAAATCAAAACACCCCTGAGATTCCATCTCACACCAGTCAGAATGGCTAAGATTAAAAACTCAGGTGATAGTAGATGCTGGCGAGGGTGTGGAGAAAGAGGAACACTCCTCCATTGTTGGTGGGACTGCAAGATGGTGCAACCACTTTGGAAATCAGTCTGGCGGTTCCTCAGAAAATTGGACATAGCATTACCTGAGGATCCAGCTATACCACTCCTAGGCATATACCCAGAAGATGCTCAAACATATAACAAGGACATATGCTCAACTATGTTCATAGCAGCCTTGTTTATAATAGCCAGGAGCTGGAAAGAACCCAGATGTCCTTCAACTGAGAAATGGATTCAAAAAATGTGGTATATTTACACAATGGAGTATTACTCAGCTATTAAAAACAATGAATTTGAGAGGTTCCTAGGTAAATGGATGGAACTAGAAATTATCATGCTGAGTGAGGTAAGCCAATCACAAAAGAACACACATGGTATTCACTCACTGATTATTAGATATTAGCCCAGAACCTTGAAATGCCCAAGATGCAACTTACAGGCCACATGAAGCCCATAAAGAAGGAAGACCAAGTGGGGGTGATTCGGTCCTTCTTAGAAGGAGCAAATTACTCAACAAATTACTCAAGGGAGCAAATATGGAGACAAAGTGAGGGACAGAAACTGAAGGAGGGGCTGTTTTAAGACCACTCCACCTGAGTATCTATCCCATGTGCAATCACCAAAGGTAGAGGCTGATGTGGAAGTCAGGAAATGCATGCTGATAAGAGCCTGATATGGATATCTCCTCAGAGGTCTTCAAGAGTCTGACATACTCAGAGGCAGATGCTCACAACTAGCCATTGAACTGATCATGGAGGAGAGCTGAAAGGATTTGCGGCACCATGAGGAGAGCAACAATATCAACCAACCACAGCTCCCAGGGTCTAAACCACCAGCCTGGGAGCACTTAGGGAGGGATCCAGCGCTTCAGTTGAATACGTAAGAGTGGAGGGCCCTGCTGGGCATAGGTGGAAGAAGAGAACCTTGACCTCATGAAGGCTGGATGCCCCAGGGGGTGGGAATTTTGAGAGTGGGGAGGTGGGAGTGGGAGGGGGTAGATAGAGGTTACATCCACAGAGAAGAAGGAGGAGGGGAGAGGGGATTGGGGGTTCCTGGGTGGGTCGGGGATGGGGTAAGGGGACAACATAGGAAATGTAAATAAAACATCCAATAAAAAAAAAGGTGTCTAAGGAAATGAAATATTTTTTCTAGTGAGAAATTTGGTATCCTTTATGCCCAGTACTACTCTCAGTTTTCTTAATGTTTTTTGTTTCTTTTCTGCTATTTATCTTGGCAATTTCATGTAACTGTTGATTCTGTTCTTCCTTAGCTCACCAAACTTAGATATCATTTCTAAACTTCACATTGGGAGAAACTCCTTTTGCACAATGCTCGAACTTTGCCTTTCTTTACACCCTCAGCAGAATTGGTTGTTTAAAGCAGTAAGTTATGATCATGTACAACTGGGAATGTCCTGTGATCTTGCTTACTTTCTGCTGTAGTCTTTCCTATTATCAAAACAGAGCTCTCACTCCAACAAGATGATGCACTAGTAAAACCTTTTGTTCCTCAGCCCTAAGGTAGAAGGAGACAACTGATTCTCATGAACTGTCCTCTGATTTCCACACACATGTCATGTCATATGCAGAAGCTTGAACACACGTGGACAGACAGACAAATTAAACAATCAACGTAATAATAAAAAAAAACCCTGAACTACAGCCCAACTCTGTGCTTTCTGTTGTTCCCACTGACTCTCTATTTTCCAAAACTTCATGACAGTGTCATATCTCAAATGAGGACACTATACCATTTTCTCTAAGTTTATGGTTAGCAGATCAACACAGCCTCCATGACACACAACATAAATGCCTGCATTAGAAGGCAAGGTGTCCAAAGCCACACTCCTTTTGAAGGCCATAGGGGAAAATTTATTCCTGGACACTGTTGGCTTCTGATGATGCCAGGTGTTCTGTAGCTTGTGCTTACATCACTGAAATACCCACCTCCCTAGAGAGTTCCTTTGGTTTTCTATGTTTGTCTGTTGGTCTCTTTCATGAAAATATGACTTTGGTATATCATGGTTCCTCATTTTAACGCATCCTTGTGTTGATATTTTGTCCTCTGTCTTTATACTTTCTCTTTTGATGTAGATAGTACTGAGAACATCCATCTATCACTGAATTTGAGGACTGTTTACTTCTAAGGTTTTATTTAAATTACTCATTAACCTTTGTTTAATTACTTAACTTTGAGTCATGATTCCATTTCAACAAGTAGGAAGGTGGCTCAGTGAGTAAGAATGATTAATGAGAAAATTGAGGACTCAAGTATAAAACCCAGCACGTAGAACGACAAGCATAGGGGGTACAGGAGGGATCTGCGAGGATTCATTGGTGTTGGAAATTGTCAGGAGACTCTAATGCCAAAGTCTGACACAACCAGAAAGCCCTGATCTCTGTGCAAAATGAGAGACACCCTTGTCAGAGGGACTTCCTCTTCTCTACCTGGGGATCCCAAAATCCCCACACCTTCTTGGTGAGATTATGGGTTCAGCTTCATCTCTCCCTGTAAGAACCTGTCCAGCAAGCACTTGAGGTTCCTAGAATGCCTCGCCATGCTAATAAGGCATCTCAGTACCTTAGCCTGCAGCCAATGACTTTTGCCCACTCTGGATATTGCTAAAACCTTAATTTACCCAAAATAAAGTTACTGTGTCTCCCCACAGCTGCTCCCACAGTGTCATCATCCCCATCATGCTCACAGGCTGTCTAGAACTCTGTGCGACTCTGCTCACTTTGTCCTCATTGGCCCGTGGCCAGCAACCCCATGAGAAGGGAGGGCCACAAGGGATGGATTTTACTAAAACTAAATGAATTCATACAAAAAAATTAAAATTTTAAGTTATCTTAGCTAGCATGTGCATACATGCAACACCAAAGCTATAGAGGTGGAGACAGGAGGATCCAGGAGTGGGCCGCCAACCTGATCATGTTCAGTGAGAGATCCTG
>NW_021615033.1:0-1103 GCF_004785775.1 Grammomys surdaster
AGAGTCAATATTCTAACATGTTACTTTTGAAATTGCACTAAACTTACCAAATGTGTATAATGATCACCACGCAATTTGATCTTCATACTTTCTGTTCTTTTCTGTCTTTTATTTACATTTTAAATTCCAGATTTTATTCCTCCCATCCACTCTCCAACTGTTCCACATCCCATACCTCCTCCCCACCCCCATCCTCAGCTTCTTCTAGCCTTTTCCTAATTCAACCACAGGGGTCATCAGCTTCTGTCCATTGGTTGGGTGTAAATATCTGCATCTGGCTCTTTCAGCTGCTCGTTGGGTCATCCGGAGTGTGTTCATGCTAGGTCCATTTTTGAGACTGTTCATAGCCTCAGTAATAGTGTCAGGCCTTGGGACTTCCCTTTGAGCTGGGTCCTACTTTGGGCCTGTTGCTGGGGCTTCCTTTCCTCTGGCTCCTCTCCATTTACATCCCTGCAGTTCTTTCAGACAGGAACAAATATGGGTCAGTTTTGATTGTGGGATGATAACCCTTTCCCTCTCTTGATGCTCTGCCTTCTTGCTGGAGGTGGGCTTTCTAAGTTCCCTCTCCCTACTCTTGGGCATTTCATATAAGATACGTCCCTTAGAGTCCTGAGAGTCTCTCACCTCCCAAGTCCTTGGGGTATTTTGGAGGGTCCCCCCAACCTCCTACCTTCTTAGGTTGACTGTTTTCCATTCTTTCAGTTGGCCCTCAGGGCATCAGTCCTTTTCCCTTGCCAGTACCATGTCAGGTTCCTTCTTCCCCCATAGGCTCCTCCACCCCCATGCACTTTCTTCCCCAGGTCCCCCTCTTCCTCTCTACCTGAGATTGCTTTTTTTCTCTTCCAAGTGGGACTGAGGAATCCTCACTTGAGCCCTTCAGCTTGTTGACATTTTTTAGTTCTGTGAACTGTATCATGGATATTTGGTATTTGGTATATTCTCTCTCTGTCTCTCTCTCTGTCTCTCTTTCTCTGTCTCTCTCTCTGTCTCTCTCTCCTTCTCTCTCTCTCTCTGTCTCTGTCTCTCTCTCCTTCTCTCTCTCTCTCTGTCTCTATATCTCTCTCTTTCTTCCTCCTCCTCCTCCTCTCTCTCTCTCTCTCTCT